>NC_058524.1:115542866-115845897 GCF_904849725.1 Hordeum vulgare subsp. vulgare | reverse complement strand
ACCATCACCGAAGGCCATCTTCATCATCTCGGCGGTCTCCATGACGAGGAGGGGGTAGTTCACCCTCGGGGCTGAGGGTATGTGCCAGTAGCTATGTGTTTGATCTCTCTCTCTTTCTCGTGTTCTTGAGATGGCGAGATCTTGATGTATCGCGAGCTTTATTAATATAGATGAACCATATGAAGTTTTCCCCTCTCCATCTTCTTGTGATGAATTGAGTTTTCCCTTTGAAGTTTTCTTATCAGATTGAGTCTTTAAGGATTTGAGAATAGTTAATGTATGTCTTGCGATGGGATATCCGTGGTGACAATGGGATGTTCTATTGACCCACTTGATGTATGTTTTGGTGATCAACTTGCCGGTTCCGTGACCTTGGGAATCTATGCATAGGGGTTGGCACACGTTTTTGTCTTGACTCTCCGGCAGAAACTTGGGGGCACTCTTTGAAGTTCGTTGTGTTGGATTGAACATGATGAATCTGAAATTGTGTGATGCATATCGTATAATCAAGCCCATGGGTACTTGTGGTGACATTGGAGTATCTAGGTGACATTAGGGTTTTGGTTGATGTGTGTCTTAAGGTGTTATTTTAGTACGAACTCTAGGGCTGTTTGTGACACTTATAGGGATAGCTCATAAGATTGATCGAAAAAGATAACTTTGAGGTGGTTTCATACCCTACAATAATTTATTCGTTTGTTCTCCGCTATTTGTTACTTTGGAGTGAACTCTTTGTTGCACGTGAGGGATTTATATATGATTCAACTATGTTAGTATTGTTGGGAGAACTTGCACTAGTGAAAGTATGGACCCTAGGCCTTGTTTCCAAGCATTTATACAACGTTTGCTCACTGTTTACTATTTGTTACCTTGCTATTTTTATATTTTCAGATTAAAAAAATATATCTACCATCCATATTACACTTGTATCACCATCTCTTCGCCGAACTAGTGCACCTATACAATTTACGACTGTATTGGGTGTGTTGGGGACACAAGAGACTCTTTGTTCTTTGATTGCAGGGTTTCTTGAGAGAGAGCATCTTCATCCTACGCCTTCCACGGATTGATAAACCTTAGGTCATCCACTTGAGGTAAACTTGCTATTGTCCTACAAAACTCTGCGCTTGGAGGCCCAACATGAGTCTACAAGAAGAAGATTGTGTAGTAGACATCACCTATCGAGGCCACGTAATCTCTCGTAAGGGTATTTCTATCAATCCCGGGAGAGTTCAAGTTGTCCTTGATTGGACTCAACGTGAATCGGTTAAGCAACTTAGGAGTCTTCTTGGTATATCGAGAAATTATCATTGCTTAGTCGAGAACTTCTGCAAGGTTGCAAAGCCTCTAACTGAACTCCTCAACAAAGATAAAAAGTTCGAGTGGATACCATAATGCGAGCACAGTTTTCAAGAACTGAAAGGACGCCTGACTTCCATTCTCCTATTGGTGCCACCAGATTTTTCGAAGGACTTTGTTATCTATTGCAACGCCTAGCGACAACGATTAGGTTGCATTCTCATGCAGGATCGTCATGTGATTGAATATGGATCTCGAAAGTTGGGCCCACATAAGGATAATTATCCAACACATGATCTAGAGCTTGTAGCTGTAGTCAATAAACTGAAGACCTGGCAACATTACCTTCTAGGTAATCATTGCAAAATTTACATGGATCACCGAAGTCTGAAATATACATTCACCCAACTGCATTTGAATCTCACGTAAAGATGATGGGTTGAGTTGATTACATATTACGACTTAGGGATAACTTACACCTTGGGGAAAGCCAATGTCATGGCTGATGCACTAAATCGTAAGTCTTATTGTAACAACCTCATGTTACAACAAAGTAAACCACTTCTCCATGAGGAATTTCGGAAGATAAACCTTCACCTTCACATTGTTTCTCAAGGATTCATTTCTACCTTGGTGGCGAAAGCTACTCTTAGGGATCAAATATAAGTTGGCCAAAATCTTGATAAGGGTATATCCAGGATCAAGGAGAACATTGCTAGCGGAAACACTAAAGATTTCTCCATCGGTGATCAAGGTGTAGTGCTCTTACAGAACCATTTGATGGTTCCTAAGAGCCAATATCTGCGGCTGATGATCCATAAGGAATCTCATGAATCTCCTCTCATGATTCATCCTGGTAGTACCAAGATGTATCAGGACCTACGCCGGAGATTTTGGTGGACTAGGACGAAGGGAGAAATCGCTGAGTTCGTTGCTAATTCCGATGTCTATCTTCACGTTAAAGGAGAACATTAAATGCATATTGGTACCCTTCAACCTTTAGCTATCCCTGAATGGAAATGGGATAAAGTCGGTATGGATTTCATCACCACGTTTCCTAGGATCAAGAAATGGAATAATGCTATCTTTGTGGCCATTGACCATCTTTCCAAAGTGACCCGTCTCCTCCGTGTTCGAGAGAGTATAACTGGTAGCCATCTAGCAGGGTTATATATTTCCCGGATAGTGTCTCTTCATGGTATTCCTTTGGAGATTAACTCAAACCGTGGAAGTATCTTTACTTCTTGATTCTGGGAAAGCTTTCAAAATGCCATGGGGACTCATCTATCCTTTATCACTACTTTCCATGCACACTCAAGTGGTCAAGTAGAACGACTCAATCAAATTCTGGAAGACGTGCTGAGAGCTTGTGTTATCTCTTTCGTCATGTATTGTGAGAAATGCCTTCCTTTTGCCGAATTTGCTTGTAACAATAGTTTTCTTTGTATCTTGGGCAAGGCTCCTTTTGATGTTCTCTATGGACGAAGGTCTCGAACACGTCTTAACTAGTCAGAAACTAGGGAGAGGCAACTCTTTGGATTAGATATGTTTCAGGAGGCAGAAGAGCAAGTTCGCATTATTGTGAAAAGTTGAAAAATAGTCCAATATCATCAAAAGAGCCAATATGATTGCCATCATAAGGTTGTGATCTATGGAGTTGACGAGAAGGCTTACCTTCGCGTTACACCTCTGAAGGGTACCCATCAATTCAGTATCAAGGGCAAGTTGGCTCCTTGTTACATTGGTACTTTTCGCATTATTATCAGACGAGGAGAGGTTTCCTACCAATTGGAACTTCTGCCACATCTTTCCAAGGTCCATGATGAGTTCCACCTCTCGCAACTCAGGCGTTGCTACTCAGATGCTATCCGTGAAGTGGACCACAAAATGCTTGATCTCCACGATAACCTTTCATATTGAGTGTTGGGACCTCGATCCTAAACCATAGGAATCCAGCCTGTAACACATCGCATCTCTTTGCGGTCTCATGCAGGGTTAACCCCACGTCTGCAGCCTTACCTTAGCCGGGACCGTTTGCGCCTTTTGACTCGCGTATGCAATTGTGTTGCTAGCAATCCAATGACAAAGAACCCGGATCGACATGTATAGTCATAAACGAAAGTGGCAGTTTCGCACAGGGACAGGCATACATGACCCAGCAAAGCAGGTGTCGGTCACCAGCGAATGTAGACGAGTCGTAGCAAGCTACAAGGACTCCATTACATCGCATGACATTTCCCCAAAGGGGGCATACACAACAGCTAAGAAGGACACACCCCGGTCAACCAATGTGTCCGGAGCAGTAGCGAGCTACCATGGCTCGTTGGATCACAAAGGGGCATTTCCCTGTAAGGAATGCTACTAAAGTCTACGGCTAGGTAATCGAACCCCGTACATATCAAGCACGACACACGTACGCATGGCATACCGATATGTATAGATACATCGATGGCATCACAACATAACCATAAACATACAAGCTTTATTTAAAAGGCTCGGAAGAGCCACACACATAATATTACACAGTAGGGGTCTCACGACCCATCATAAGAGTCATTCAAGTTACAAGCCAACGGAAGTAGATAAGCTGTCTGAGTACAGATAGGTTAAACTAGAAGGCACGTGGTCTGACTATACTACAGACCCACCCTAGGGCCAGATCGTAGCTGGGATACCAGCTACTGGTCGTCGTCGATGTCTAGGAAGAACCCTCCATTAGGGTCATTAACAACCTCTGCAACAGATATTAAGCAAACACGAGTACGGAGGTACTCAACAAGACTTTAGGATAACTATCTAGTCATGCAAGTATCAATATGGAATTATGGGGTTTCATGCGGAAAGCCAACATTTGACTCGTGGCTAGACAACTTGCATTTTTAAATAATTTTGACAACTTGATTTCTCGCACACGAGTCCACTAACACCACAACAATACTCCATCATGGAATCATTCCGTCTCCATATGGGAATGCCGTCCACGACACTCACGCTTATCTTGACAATTTTATGAGTAGCCATTGAAGTTATCTATGAACAACATATGTCTCCAAGTAGTCCATATCCGCGGACGCGGCTATTCGAATAGATCATAACCCTGCAGGGGTGTACTTCTTCACACACGCTCTCACCACTTATCGCCATGTGCACGTCATGCACCTCGGCAACCTTCAAGCGGAAGCCCAGCGAGGGAGTCGGCCACGACCGTTAACCACACTAATACTTAGTCCAGGTCTATCGCCTATCTGAGGGTAACCCGCACGGAAGTCCGGCCGAGGTTTCCGCCATGGCCCCAAATGATGTGCGCAGGGTTCCCAAGCCCACCATCCGGGTGACACTTGGTACACCGTGCCACTGCCTACCGCATCACAGCCCACCTCTCAGGTCAGCGCTACGCACGTCCTCCAGCATGACTATAAACACCAGAAACTACTTGCAACTCCTGGACCGAGTACTAAGCGATTACTAAGTCGAGCGGGGTCATATTTCAGGGCCCATCATGTGATAGTATCTCATCTTGGATTACATACACGGAACTCAGGTCCTAAGGACGGTTCCAATGAAACAACCCGCCATGTACTCCTACATAGCCTTTCACCAGTACCTTTGCCAAATCAGGTTCAACACACAACCTTTACTTACAGAAGACATTCTCACAATTCTGTTCATCTCCCAGATGACAGACCATACACAACTCTAAGCATAGCATGCATAGCAGGATAAGGCACATCATGGCTCAAGCATCTACGAGGTATGCTAGGTTGCAAGGTTCAGCTAGTTACTGTGACAAAGACAGGTCATGCAAAGGAAGTGGGTTCAACTAACGTGGCAAAAGCATTTGAGCATTTGATCCTAATGCAATAAGTAAGTGCAGGAGCGAGAACATGGGATTTATCGAGATGATCAAAATGGTTGCTTGCCTAGTTGCTCAGAAGAGGGACAATATCCGTCAGTCGGATATTCGGTGGAATCCGGAGGAGCGGAGCCTACCGAAAGAAATGACAACAACCAATAACAATCATATGCAACAAGATGATGCATGAGCATGACATGAGGATGCAAGGTGGTATGCTAATATAGCTAACATTTATTAGGTTTGAAGTTGATTTGAATCAAATTCAAATATCACTTCAAATGAGGTATTCTCGAATACCATTTTAATTGATTCGACCTGATGCTCAGATCAACTTGTTTTTAACATGCATGGAAATGATATGTTAAGTTGCTGGTTGTGATTGAAGAATGTTTGATCATAGCATTTGAAGTGGAATTAAAATGATTTTCAAATTCTATCTCCATAGCATTTATAAAATTTAACTTATTCATTATTCTACAAGTTTGGTCGAGTAACATTTTCAAACATGTTTGAAAATGACATATTCAGATTCCTTGGAGTTTTCTGATACTTTTTCATATATAAATTATTTTCATTGGAGTTACTGATTAATTTCTATGATTTTTAGAAGTTTTGGCATTTTTCTGGAATTCTTTTAAATCAGAAAATCTTTACTGCATCAGCATGACATCAGCAGGTCCAACTGGCCGTTGAAAGTCAAACCTGACCAGTGGGACCCATTGGTCAGTGACTCTGGTCAGTTTTAGATTAGTTTTAAACTTAATTAGCTAATTAACAGTACTGGACCCACATGTCAGTGACTTATTAAATTAATTAACTTTATTTTTATTAATCCAAAACATCCAGAGGCTGGCCCCACGCGTCAGTGGCTTAGGCCAGCTGAGATCCACCGGCGGCGAGGTCGTCCTCGCCGACGGTGAGCCTCCGATGAGCACCGGTACGGCGAAGGGCATCGGAAACTCGTCTCCGACGACCAAACGCACGACGGAGACCACAGGGAGATCGGCCACTCGAAGGCGCGCACGATGGGGCAAACCCCAGGGGCTGGGGTGGCCGGAATCGATGTCGGCGACGAGCTCGGCGACCAAAGCTCGGCCATCGTCGAGGTCATCGGAAACAGGGTCAAATCGCGCGGGGCTGGGCTCCTAAAGCATCTACGCGACGGCCTGAAGCTGTCGGTGGCCTCAGATGGACCAACCCTTCACCAGAGGGCTACCGACGACGAGCTGCAGCGGCGGTCCTCGTCGGGCTCCGGTGGAACTAGGCCTAGAGGAAGAGATCGACGGGGAAAACTTGGGGAAAAGCTGCGCAAGCTCACGGGGAGTGCAGCGGAGGGCTTAGACGGCTCGGGGAAGCGCTGTGGGTGACGAATCGAGCGGAGCTTGCCGGCGGCCGAAGCTTGAAGACGACGGTGCCGTGGGCGTTGCAGGGCTCGGGGAGGCTTCTACTGCTACAAGGAGGACCAGCTCGTCGAGGCGGAGCGAATGGAGCACTCGGGGGAGAGAACTAGTAACCAGAGGCATGGGCAGCTCGAGCTCGAGCTCCTGTCAATGGCGGAAGTGGGGGAGGAAAGAACCGAGAGGAGAGGGGGGAGATGGATCGCGGGAATGGATAGGCCAGAGCTCGGGGAGGTTATCCCCGCGCGCGCCAGCGCGAAGCGGCGGCCAGGTAGGCAAGGAGCTGCGTGGAGGCGCGCAGCATCGCTGCGGCCACCTCCTGCTCCTACTGGCGAGGAGGAAGACGACACAGGGACTCGGCCTGGGCCAGGTGAGCGTCAGGTATGCGTTTCTTCCTTTCTTTCTTGTTTAGTTTTCTGTTTTACTAATAGTTTTGGTTTTCTATTTATTTCAGCTTCAAAATAGTTTACCAAAAATATTTTGAACACACCAGAATATTTGTTGGAATATATCCAATCATTCCTGAAGTTTTCAACATTTTTGAAAACTTAAAGTTTTGAATTCAAATTTTACACTTGAAACGAGTAGCCTTTTGCATTTATTTAAAATGCCAAATGTGTTATGAAAATGGTTTTCTTCATTGCTTATTTGCTTCCATGAATTATCAGAAAAGTTGAACTTTTCTTGAGGCCATTTTGGGTTCATTAATTTGAACAAGTTTATAATTTCTTTGAATTTGAGAAGTGGCTAGGGTTTTTTAGTTTTGCTTCACCACTTGCTTTGATCTTGTTGCAATTTCCTTTGATGCAATGCAAAGAAGATATGGGCACAATGCTATACTTGGTTAGGGTTCCAGGGATGTGACATTGAGAATACCGTGTTCGTATTCTTGATCAAGCTGAACGTACCACTCGATATCGAAACATCAAGTTCCTCAAGGTTCAGTGGTCAAATCATTCTGAAAAAGAAGCAACTTGGGAAAGGGGGAACTGTGACATCCTCAGCTTTTGCTATAGTGTTGAATGTAATTAAGCTACTGTGATCCCACGCTAATGGTGCCACGTCACCGTGATTTCTATCATTGTTCTCGCGTTAGTTCGAAACCAAGTCAATTCGAAATTTAAAAATAAAGTCAAACGAGATAGGTTTTATAATGTTAAAATAAAAATGTGAGGGAACTTATAAAAATTCCCTAGTAAATTATAGAAGTGAATCGGGCATTTTTAAAGTTGTTTAAAATCCCTATATATTTAAAACAGAAACTATATATAAAATAAATAAATAAAAGAGAAAAAAGAAAAAACCCAAAAGCCCCGGCCCAACTGGGCCAAATCGCCCAACCGGCCACACCCCCATTCGGCCCACCCACCTCGGGGTATAAGACCCCCAGGGGGAACCCTAGCGCCCCCAGAGCCCCTCTCCCCGCCGTCAGAGACGAGGGAAACTCCCTCGTCAGCCTCGCGCTCGCCACCTACCCCCGTCGCCCCACCAACCCCACGAGGGAACCCCTTGGTTCCCTCTGCCTCTCTTGTCGCTCCTCTCCCCACTGCCCCAGATCCCTTAGCCTCCGTCCTCTCCCGTCGCTCGGGCCCCCTCCCTCGCGCGGTGCCGCTGCCTTCCCAATCCAACGCCCCGTCACCCCGCGCCGGCCCCGCGCCAGAGTCCCCCCGTCACGAGCTCCCCAGACACAGCACCACCATCCCCACGTCGCTCCCGTCGCCCTAGCTCCCCCGTCGCCCTCTGATTGCAATCTCTGGCGATGGCTAGACGGATGCTAATGACAACAAACCTTCCCCTGCAACGGCACCAGAAGAATGCTACTAGCACTCCCCAGCAATGAAACTAGAAGAATGTTGTTGACGGCCCACCAGCGCGTGGGTTCGCAGCAATTTTCGAGGGTAGAGTATTCGACCCAATTTGTTGATACGCCAAACAGGAGGTGAGAGAATACTCTCGAGTATTAGCAGTTGAATTTGTCAGATTCAACCGCACCTGAAAGATTAGTATCTGCAAGCAAGTAGTAAGAGCAAAGTAGTATGATAACAACGGTGTCAGAAACGATCTATTGACGGCAGACTATTCCTAACGACTGTATCAATGGCGCCAAGTTGCCGAGTTGACGGAAGTTGTCAGTTCCCGTCAACGTCCAGTGAACCAAAAGTGTGGCAGGTAGCAGCAGTGTAACGAGTAACAACAGTGACAAGGAACAACAGTAGTGACAACAGTAGCAAGTAGCAACAGTAGCAAGCAACAGTAGTAGCAACAGTAGCAGCAGAGCAAGACAAGTAACAGCAGTAGCAACAGTAGTAGCAGCAGCAGCAGAGCAAGACAAGTAACAACAGTAGCAACAGTAGCAGCAGCAGCAGAGCAAGACAAGTAACAGCAGCAGTAGGACAAACTCGTAGGCAATGGGTCGGTGATTTGTTTGGATGATATTCATCATGCAACAGCTATAACACGGAGAGATATGTGGCTAGCTCCCGTTCATCAATGTGATGTAGGCATGCATTCCTTGTGTCGTCATACATGCTTAGGGAAAAGAACTTGCATGACATCTATCGTCCATCCCTCCCGTGGCAGCGGGGTCCAAAAGGAAACTACGGGATATTAAGGTTCTCCTTTTAATAAAGAACCGTACCAACGCATTAGCACTTGGTGAACACATGAACTCCTCAAACTATGGTCATCACCGGGAGTGGTTCCGGTTATTTTCACTCCGGGGTTGCCGGATCATAACACATAGTAGGTAACTACAACTTGCAAGATCGGATCTAAAACACACATATATTGGTGACAACATAATAATTTCAGATCTAAATCATGGCACTCGGGCCCTAGTGACAAGCATTAAGCATGGCAAAGTAGTAGCAACATCAATCTCAGAACATAGTGGATACTAGGGATCAATCCCCATCAAAACTAACTCGATTACATGATAGATCTCATCCTACTCATCACCGCCCAGCGAGCCTACGAATAGATTACTCACGAACGACGAAGAGCTTCATGGAATTGGAGAGGGAAGAAGGTTGATGATGACGATGGCGACGATTTCCCCTCTCCGTAGCCCAAGACGGACTCCAGATCTGCCCTCCAGATGAAGAACAGGTGGTGGCGGCGCCTCCATATTGAAAACGCGACGAAAACTTCTCTTTTTATTTTTTTCTAGGACGAAAGGGATCTTATAGAGCTGGAATTGGGGGCGGTAGAGCCGTGTGGGTCCCACAAGCCTGCCCACCGCCACCAGGGGGGTGGTGGCGGAGCTAGGGCTTGTGGCCCACTGGCCCACCCCCTCAGGTGGAACTTGGCGCAGATATTTTTCTTATTTTCCAAAACTGCTCCCCGTAAATTTTCAAGACGTTTGGAGAACTTTGATTTCTGCACAAAAATAACACCAAGGCAATTCTGTTGAAAACAGCGTCAGTCCAGGTTAGTTCCATTCAAATCATGCAATTGAGAGTCCAAAACAAGGGCAAAAGAGTTTGGAAAACTAGATACGATGGAGACGTATCACCCTCTAGCTCGCCTCACTACCGGCCCCGCTACGCCCCGACACCTCTGCGCCGGCCCTCCTTCCACCGCCACCGGTCCGCTCCACCATGCCGGATCCGTCCCGTATCGGGGCACCTCGTCGCCGACACCGCCCCGCATCACCGGAGCCATCCCGTCGACCTCAACCGACTTCCTCACCTCTTCCCCAACCGGCTTCCCCGAGCCTCGCCGCCCCGATCCCCGGCAACACCGGTGAGCTCCAGGCCCCGACAACCCTTTCCCCATTCTGGTTCCGTTCCAGCGTTTATTGCCTCATCCCGGCGTCGTTGTTTTCCTGTATGAGGAGGTGGAGGTTGCCTCCTCTCTCTCTATCTTGAGAGAGATGCGTGTGATTTGAGAGATGGCAAAGAGAGAGAGAAAAGAGATGTTAGATAGAAAGAGAAAAATAAAAATAAAAGAAATGCATGTATGTATGTATGTATGTATGTATTTGGGTATGTATGCATGTATGTAGAAGAAAATACATTATGTATATGTATGGATATGTATATGCGTGTGTGTTATGCTGTGGTGAGACCGTTGGCTTACTTCCATGTGGGGCCAACCCCCCACTCCCACTAGCAAGGGGGCCCACGAAACTCTCCCTATAAAAATGATAAAAATAAATATAAAAATATGTATATGATTTTATTAATAAAATAAATAAGTAATTAATTAGTTAAGTTAATTAATTAATTAATTTGTGAATTAATTAATTAGATAATTAAGTATTAGTAATAATGATTATGTGTAAATAGATTAATTAGATAATTTGTTAATTAGGATAATTAAATTATCATATTAGAGTATGACACGTGGGTCCCCCATTTAATTAATCTAATTAATTAATATTTAACCTAATTAAAAATTGATTCTATGACACATGGGACCCACTGGTGAGTTGTCCAATCAACTGTTGATGTCAGCATGACATCATGCTGATGTCATAAAAGCAATTAATTGAATTAATTAAATATGTTTTTAATTCCTAAATATTTAATAAAACTTTAAAAATTAATATAAATAAACCGTAAGTCAGGTCAAAATATTTTCAACATGAAAGTTGATCAGGAGAACGAGACGAACCCTGATACGCGGTCCATTCGTGTGTCATGCGTCCCTAGCATAGCAAACATGGAACTTTTCCATCGTTTCCAGTCTGACCGGTAGTAGCTAGAGACCCGGTAAATATCATGTGATATTTTTTCGACCCCTCTATGACGGATGTTACTGTGTTAGCTCATGCCTAGCCTGCATATTACCATGTAATGCTTAGTGTTGCACCTGTTGCTATTATTTATTGTTTCTCCCCCTCTTCTTACCGGTAGAGCCCGAGATTGATGATACGTCTCTGTCGTATCTACTTTTCCGAACTCTTTTACCCTTGTTTTGGACTCTATTTTGCATGATTTGAATGGAACTAACCCGGACTGACGCTGTTTTCAGCAGAATTGCCATGGTGTTGTTTTTGTGTAGAAATAAAAGTTCTCGGAATGTCCTGAAAATTTACGGAGATTTTTTCTGGAATAAAAGAAAAATACCTGCGCAAAGATCCACCGGAGGGGGCGTGCCAGTGGGCCACAAGCCCATAGGCCGCGGCCACCCCCCTAGGCCGCGCCGTGAGGGCTTTTGGGGCCCACGTGGCACCACCGCCCCCAAACTCAGCTCTATATCTTCCGTCTCGCTCGGAAGAAAATCAGAGAGAAGGTTTCATCACGTTTTGCGATACGGAGGCGCCGCCGCATCCCGTTCTTCATCTGGAGGGCAGATCTGGAGTTCGTTTCGGGCTCCAAAGAGGTGAAATCGTCGCCATTGTCATTATCAACCTTCCTCCATCGACAATTCCATGATGCTCTTCATCATTCGTGAGTAATCTCATCGTACGCTTACTGGACGGTGATGAGTTGGATGAGATCTATCATGTAATCGTGTTAGTTTTTGACGGGGATTGATCCCTAGTATCCACTATGTTCTAGATTGATGTTGCTACTACTTGGCTATGCTTAATGCTTGTCACTAGGGCCCGAGTGCCATGATTTCAGATCTGAACCTATTATGTTTTCGCCAATATATGTGTGTTTTAGATCCTATCTTGCAAGTTGTAGTCACCTACTATGTGTTATGACCCGGCAACCCCGGAGTGACAATAGCCGGAACCACTCCCGGAGATGACCATAGTATGAGGAGTTCATGTATTCACCGCGTGTTAATGCGTTGGTCTGGTTCTTTATTAAAAGGTGAACCTTAATAGCCCACAGTTTCCATTAGGACCCCGCTGCCACGGGAGGGATGTACAATAGATGCCATGCAAGTTCTTTTCCCTAAGCACGTATGAGTACATATGGAATACATGCCTACATTAGATTGACGAACGGGAGCTAGTTACATATCTCTCCGTGTTATAGATGTTACATGATGAATCATATCCGTGATACTCATCCATCACCGATCCACTGCCTACGAGTCTTTTACTACTAGTCCTTGCTACTTACTTTGTCCAGGCTTGTCCCTTGCTACAAAAGGGATTGGGCCACTTTGCTACTACTGTTGCTACTGCTGTTACTTTGCTGCTGCTGCTACTGTTGTTCCTTGCTACTTCGTTATTACTTGTTGCAAGATCTTTTCCGACACTGTTGTCGAGGAGGAATAGTTACTCGCCCACGTGCACCCTACTGGCGCCATTGATACAACAGTTAGGAATAGTCTGTCGTCAACAGATCGTTTCTGACACCGTTGCTATCATACTACTTTGCTACTGATACTTTTCTTGCAGACACTAATCTTTCAGGTGTGGTTGAATCTGACAAACTCAGCTGCTAATACTTGAGAATATGCTTTCATTTCTCCTTTGGAAAACCAACTAATTTGGGTTGAATACTCTACCCTCAAAAACTGTTGCGAGCCCCTATACTTGTGGGTTATAAAGACCTTTTTCTGGCGCCGTTGTCGGGGATGCACAACTATATTCTCCGAGTCACTTGGGATTGACGTCTGCTGATCACTATGAGGAATCTGAAAGATCCAAGAACTAAAATCTTGCCTTCCACTACGAGGAGAGGTAAGGAACTGCCATCTAGCTCTGCACTTGATTCACCTTTAGTTATGAGTAAGTTTGCGACATCGCCTCCTGCTAGAAATCTTGATATGTCGCCTGTGCTTGATGATGCTACTTCTGCTGCCCATGATGCTTATGATGATGCTATGCTTGATACTATGCCTGATGATGCTAGGCTTGATACTATGCCTGATAATGCTATGCTTGATACTATGCCTGATGATGCTATGCTTGATACTATGCCTGATGATGCTATGCTTGATACTATGCCTGATCATGCTATGCTTGATACTGTTTTGCCACTAGGTGCATTCCTTGATGCCCAAATTGCTAGAGTTGCTGCTAGACGTGATGATACTTCTGAAACTGCTGATACTATTGAAGTAGAACCTGCTACTATGCCTGAATTGCCTGATATGCCTGATACGCCTGATACGCCCTATGTTATGGAGGGAGAGATAGCTGAGGATTTTCTTGCGTGTAAGGATAGCTATGATGTTGAGAATTTACTACGCAAGTGGAAAGAAAAATCTGTGAACTCTAGGATGAAATACGACCCGAAGTTTGCTACTTCGCCTATCTTTGTGACCGATAAGGATTATGAATTCTCTGTCGACCCTGAGTTAATCACTCTGGTCGAATCTGATCCTTTTCATGGTTATGAGTCTGAAACAGTTGTAGCCCATCTTACCAAACTGCATGATATAGCCACCCTATTCACTAGTGAGGAAAAGATCCGCCACTACTATATGCTCAAGCTATTTCCTTTCTCGCTAAAGGATGATGCTAAGACCTGGTTCACTTCTCTTTCTCCTGGTTGTGTGCGTAGCCCCCAGGATATGGTCTACTACTTCTCTGAAAAATATTTCTCTGCCCAAAAGAAGCAAGCTGCCTTGCAGGAAATATACAACTTTGCTCAAGCTGAAGAAGAGAGTCTCCCACAAGCTTGGGGGAGGCTTATCCAGCTACTGAATGCTTTGCCTGATCACCCTCTTGAGAAGAATGAAATACTTGATATATTCTATAATGGACTTACCGATGCTTCCAAAGACCACCTAGATAGTTGTGCCGGTAGTGTTTTTAGGGAACGAACCGTAGAACAAGCTGAGGTTCAACTGAATAACATCTTGTGCAATGAGAATGCTTGGACTATTCCCGAACCACTTCCTAAGCCAACTCCGAAGAAAAGAGGTATTCTATTCCTCAGTCCTGAAGATATGCAAGAAGCCAAAAAAATCTATGCGAGAGAAAGGCATTAAATCTGCAGATGTCAAAAATCTACAACCTATCGAAGAGATCCATGGTCTCGATAACCTGATACAGGTAGAAGTTAATTCTCTGTGTAGGTTTGATGAGAGTGATATTCCTTTTGATAAACCTTCTAGCCTATGCATGGATGAATTTGATAACTTTGTTGGCAAACAATAGAGTTTCCATGATTATGTTAGTAGACAATTGGAACATAATGCTTGTATGCTTAGTCATTTAAGTGCTTGTGTGGACAGAAACGTCAATGATCTTAAACTTCTGAGTAAACATGCTTCTATGGTTACTACTCAGGTATAACAAGTACTTAAAGCTCAGAATGACTTGCTCAATGAGTTGAATGACAATTCCGTCAGAGTCGTCACTAGAGGCGATAGAATGACCCCGGAACCTCTATATCCTGAGGGTCATCCGAAGAGAATTGAACAAGATTCTCAAGGAGTTAGCACTGATGCACCTAGTCATCCTAGAAAGAAGAAGAAAGATGATAGGAACCTGCACGCTAGCAACCCTGTTGCTGCTACACCTGAGAGTCCAAACGATGCCTCTGTCTCTGATGATAAAACACAATCTGGTGATGAACATGAGCCTAATGATAATATCAATAGTCATGTTCATGTTGATGCTCAACCCAGCAATGATAAGGATGTGGAGATTGAACCTAGTGTTGATCTTGATAACCCGCAGCCTAAGAATAGAAGATATGATAAGAATGACTTCGCTGCTAGGAAGCACGGTAAAGAAAGGGAACCATGGGTTCAGAAACCTATGCCCTTTCCTCCCAAACCATCCAAGAAAAAGGATGATGAGGATTTTGAGCGGTTCGTTGAGATGATGAGACCTGTCTTCATGCAAATGCGTTTGACAGATATGCTCAAGATGTCTCCGTATGCTAAGTACATGAAAGATATTGTGATTAATAAGAAGAGGATACGTGAGGTTGAGATTTCCACCATGCTCGCTAACTATATCTTCAAGGGTGGAACTCCTAATAAACTAGGTGATCCCGGTGTGCCCACTATACCTTGCTCCATTAAAGGCAACTACGTTAGAACTGCGTTATGCGATCTTGGAGCCGGTGTTAGTGTTATGCCTCTCTCTCTTTATCGTAGACTTGAACTGGATAAGTTGACACCCACTAAAATCTCTCTGCAAATGGCCGACAAATCAACTGCTTTCCCTATCGGCATTTGTGAGGATGTGCCTATTGTGGTTGCTAACGTCACTATCTTAACAGACTTTGTCAACTGAATTGCTTGAGGACAAGCAAGGCTTTAAGCTTGGGGGAGTTGATACGTCTCCGTCGTATCTACTTTTCCGAACTCTTTTGCCCTTGTTTTGGACTCTAATTTGCATGATTTGAATGGAACTAACCCAGACCGACGTTGTTTTCAGCAGAATTGCCATGGCGTTGTTTTTGTGCAGAAATAAAAGTTCTCGGAATGTCCTAAAAATTTACGGAGATTTTTTTTCTGGAATAAAATAAAAATACCTGCACAAAGATCTATCGGAGGGGGCGTGCCAGTGGGCCATAAGCCCACAGGCCGCGGCCACCCCCTAGGCCGTGCCGTGAGAGCTTGTGGGGCCCACATGGCACCACCGCCCCCAAACTCAGCTCCATATCTTCCGTCTCGCCCGGAAAAAAATCAGAGAGAAGGTTTCATCGCGTTTGGCGATACGGAGGCGCCGCCGCATCCTATTCTTCATCTGGAGGGCAGATCTCGAGTCAGTTTCGGGCTCCGGAGAGGGGAAATCGTCGCCATCGTCATCATCAACCTTCCTCCATCGATAATTCCATTATGCTCTTTATCGTTCGTGAGTAATCTCATCGTAGGCTTGCTGGACGGTGACGAGTTGGATGAGATCTATCATGTAATCGTGTTAGTTTTTGACGGGGATTGATCCCTAGTATCCACTATGTTCTAGTTTGATGTTGCTACTACTTGGCTATGCTTAATGCTTGTCACTAGGGCCCGAGTGCCATGATTTCAGATCTGAACCTATTATATTGTCGCCAATATATGTGTGTTTTAGATCCTATCTTGCAAGTTGTAGTCACCTACTATGTGTTATGACCCGGCAACCCCGGAGTGACAATAGCCGGAACCACTCCCTGAGATGACCATAGTATGAGGAGTTCATGTATTCACCGCGTGTTAATGCGTTGGTCTGGTTCTTTATTAAAAGAAGAACCTTAATATCCCATAGTTTCCATTAGGACCCCGCTGCCACGGGAGGGATGTACAATAGATGCCATGCAAGTTCTTTTCCCTAAGCACGTATGAGTACATATGGAATACATGCCTACATTAGATTGACGAACGGGAGCTAGTTACATATCTCTCCGTGTTATAGATGTTACATGATGAATCATATCCATGATACTCATCCATCACCGATCCACTGCCTACGAGCCTTTTACTACTGGTCCTTGCTACTTACTTTGTCCAGGCTTGTCCCTTGCTACAAAAGGGATTGGGCCACTTTGCTACTACTGTTGCTACTGCTGTTACTTTGCTGCTGCTGCTACTGCTGTTCCTTGCTACTTCGTTATTACTTGTTGCAAGATCTTTTCCGACACTGTTGTCGGGGAGGAATAGTTACTCGCCCACGTGCAACCTACTGGCGCCATTGATACAACAGTTAGGAATAGTCTGCCGTCAACAGATCGTTTCTGACACCGTTGCTATCATACTACTTTGCTACTGATACTTTGCTTGCAGACACTAATCTTTCAGGTGTGGTTGAATCTGACAAACTCAGCTGCTAATACTTGAGAATATGCTTTCATTTCTCCTTTGGCAAACCAACTAATTTGGGTTGAATACTCTACCCTCGAAAACTGTTGCGATCCCCTATACTTGTGGGTTATCAACTCACGCTGCTGTCGGGTACATCTACCCTCTTGACGACCAGCTCTTTGCCGCAGAGAAGCAAGGCAAGCAAACCTCCCTTGATCATCCCTATATCGCCTATTCTTTCTTCCTCATGCTTGCATTAGAATTTTGCTACTGTTATAGTTAGCTCCTATATCTGATGCATAGCCTAATTTTGATGAACTGCTACTTTCAGTAGTGTACTTTAATCTTCTTAGTATAGGTGGAGCAGTCACCCCCTCTGGCCCTGTAGTCCAGTGGCCTCGTTTTGTTTCCAAGTCTTGATCCCTGATCGACGAGCCAGACCCAGCACAACACTTACACCCCCCTTAGTTGTGCGACGCTACAGAGATACTATCGGGTACCGAGGGTGACACCTCGCGAAGTACTCCTGATGATATCTCTGTAGTACATCTAGTTGGTCATGGTTATCGAGGGTGATTCCTCTTTCACCATTCCTGACGATGCCTCTGTCGTGCAACCCCTCAAGTGTGGGACCCTCGAGGGTGATTCCTCTAAGTCCACCTTGATGGTTACATTGTTCAGAATCCAACAAGGGTGATGCCTCTGTCGTGGGTATAAGCCTGACAGTAGATGTGTAGGGTACGAATGAGATGGGCAGAGTCCTAGCTACGGCGAGGTTGTATGAGTTCAGGCCCCTCTACGGTGGAGGTAACAGCCCTACGTCTCAGTGTTCTCGGAGCTTGTTACCGAGTGTAATATGGAATACAATGATTTGCTAACCCTTTTACCAGTGGGGGAGGGCGGCTTATATAGAGTGCGCTGCCCTCCACAACGGTTCTGATTCAAGGGTGGAGTAGTGGCGATTGAATGCGTACGTTACAGGTAACGAATGCTCTAAATGCTAATAAATGCACCCGGAAACGTACGACAGTTTCCCTCCAGAGAGGTTACGATGTACCAAGTGTACCCAGTCGGTTAGCCTGGTGCCCTCCGAATGCTAGTCTCCGACTGGACGATTCAGGGCCTGTTACCGACTAGATGATGGGGACTCCTTAATTCAGTCGGGGCAGACTTATGGTCCTGTCCTTTGTGTGGGGTAGTCCTTGGATAGGACATGTACGGCAGACCTATGACCATACCCTAGGACTATGACCCCATCATTAGTCCCCGAATGGATTGGGCTTGAAACGCCGAAGAGGTGCTTGAGGTTCAGATCCGACTGGACTAGGTTCGGCTTGGGCGTTGCTTGCCTCTATCCATTTTATCTTTCCTGACCAGCGATCCGAGTGGAAGTGTTTGCGAAACAGACTGTCGGGAACCGAGTGCTTCCGCGACATCTTTTGACGCGACCGGTCAACTGACAGCAGCGGATTTTCCGGGATCTCAAATTTCGGGTTCCGCGTGCTCAGCGGGGATGACGCCAGCGCGCTCGAGTAGCGCCTGACGCCTCGATTCTCGCGCTTTCAACTCCTCCACTGATATCGCCGTGGCCGGTCGGGTGGATAAGATATCGGGCCCATTCGCCAGTGACCCAGTCGGCGCTCTATTTAACTCTGGGCGGCGAGACTCCTCAGTTACGCTCGCCGAATCTTTCGCTCTCGCCTTCTCCGTCTTCCTCGCCACCCCCTGCGCTCCTACACTCCTTCCTTCTCCTCCTTCTCGAGGGCTCGCCGTCGCCTCCATGACCAAGGGCCAGACCAGCAAGATGGAGGCGAGGAAGAAGAAGAACAAGGCGGCGGCTGCTCAACGGCGGCAGCGGTCGCTGCCGGCGGGGTGGATCCAAGGAGACTTCCTCCCCTCCACGGTGACGGAGGGAGATCTGCTGGAGCTGGTGGAGCACCGAATGCTCGTGCATAAGTCCTGGAGGCTGCCGGCGGACGACGAGGTCGAGCCGACGCCTCGGGAGGGGGAGCGCGTCCTGCTCCTCAGCCATGTTCACAGAGGTTTTTCTTTGCCCCCGCACCCCTTCTTTATAGGCATCATGAATCACTTTGGGGCTCAACTCCATCACTTTCCTCCGAATGCCATCACCCATCTTTCAACCTTTATTGTTTTGTGCGAGTGCTTCATCGGTTGCCCCCCCATTGGGGTTTGTTCAAACACATCTTCTCCGCCCGCTCCCAAACCATCAAACGTCTTAGTCAGTCGGACGATAAGACGCACCTCCTCCAGCTCTGCGGGGGTTTAGGATTCCAGAAGAAGAGTCGGAGTAGCTATCCTGCTCTCCAGTTGAGTGAGTCGGTTAGGAACTGACAGTCGACGTGGTTCTACTGCCAGGACATCGCCCGTCCGAATGCATCGACTGGGCTGCCTCTGTTTAGTCTAGACCGTCCCGCTCCGCCTAAGCAACTCGTGCTCTCGAAGGCCGAGAAGAACGACATCCAGCCTTTGGTTGAGGCACTCGTGGATGTTGTCAAGAGGGGGGTCACCGGTATAGACCTGCTGGAAGTCTTCCTTGGTCGGCGGATCCAGCCGCTGCAGGCTTGCGACCATGCTATGTGGCACTACACAGGGCCCGAGGATTCCACTCGGACCAACATGGTGGGCGCACCCGAGGAGAGGGTGACCTCGTGGGTACTCCAAATCACGGGCCCCTGCGAGAACCCCAAAGGAGCTCGCCGAGTGAAGCCTTACAGCGCGGACCACCCTCCACCGAATCAGGTGAGTGGCACTAGCCGAGTGCGTTGAATTGTCTTGATTCCGGTCGTTTACTTATATCTCCGTGTGATGCCTAACGTTTCCGACTGAACTTCATGCAGGCGTGGACCAATTGGTTTCCCCCGTCTCGAATGGGAGTCCGGAGGAGGAAGAAGAGGAAGGCAGTCAGGAGGGCAGCGTGGAGGGCGCCGAATACGTCTCCGACAGCGGGGAGTCGGAGGAGGAGGATAGCGAGGAAGAGGAAGAGGATGAAGAGAAAGACTCGCCACCTCCCCGACCAGAGCATTGGACCAAGCGCCGACACGAGCCCGCCGTCCCTTCAGCTCCTCCTGCGTCGTCGAGTGTTCCGCCTGCTGCTCCGGTGGTCCCGAGTGTTCGAGGCACCAAGAGGGCCAGGGACGCCGCCGCTGAGCCCGCAGGCCAGTCTTCCAGGGCGCCCAAGCCGAGTGGACCCAAGCCTCGGAAGGCTCTGCCGCGAATGAGGGTTGCTATCCCTGTCACCTCCACGTAAGTGAATCTAACTTTCGGCTCTTTATGTTATCCGAGTGAACCCCTGTTTATAAGTCGAATGGATTTCACTCGACAGGGTCGCCACCTCTGCAACCTCTCCGGCCCGCCAAGGGGACGACCCCATGGACACGAACAACGTCGTTTCGTCCCAGCCAGGTGTGTTGTAGGAGAGTCGAGTGTTTTGTCCCCACGGACTGTGCCATTCTTTCTTTTTCTGAGACGTCATGTCATTCGGCTTGTCAGGGGCGATTTGCCTGGACGAGGACGACCAGGGGAGAGCCGACCCCGCCGTGGAGCCTGTCCTGGAGCCTGTCCTTGAGGCTGCTCCTCCTGCTGCCACTCCTGTCGCCGATGTCCTGCCGATTGAAGCGCCGCCACCGACTGAACCGGTGCTGGTGGGGGAGGAACCGACTGGGGCGGACCTTGGGATGCCCCAGGACCCTCCGACGATTCCCAGTTCGTCGGATGCTGAATTCAGCATCCGGCGCCTTCCGGAGGAGCAGGTGGGAGCGGCCAAGGGGGCCATGGTGCAAGCGGAGCTGATGGCTGGAGAAGCCAAGAGGGCTTATGACTCCGTTGCGGCCTTATACCAGCGGAGCTTGGAGCTGCGCGATGATATCCGAGTAAGTAGTCTAGTAAGTATTTACTTTTCTCCTGTAACCCACTGGGTGTTGTTGTTTATTTGCAATGGGTTCACTCCGAGTGAACCCAGTGGGTGTAGTCCCCGAGACTTCTGTCGAGTGCTTGCACCGACGGTTGTCTTTATACATTTTGCCTTTAGTTTAGTTGTGTCCGTAGACAGGATTGCCGAGTGCGAGAACTTGTTGCAGTCGGAATGCACTTGCGGTAAGAGTCTCCGAGAGTAAGTTGCACTCAGGTCGGGTAGTATTGGCCTCTAAGGCGTAGGTGAAAACATGCATCTCAATAGGGCAGGCCTGCTTGAGGTGCATGCCAGTGGGGTCACTCTTAGTGAACCCACTGGGTGTAGTCCCCGAGACCGCTGTCGACTGCTTGCGTCAGCAGGGGTCTGAAGAACTTAGACTGTGAACTGATAAACTTGCTGATTGTCTTTTGTTTCTTGGTGGCAGAAAACTTGTGAAATGGGAACGGCCTATGAAGCCCTGAGGGCGGAGAGGAACCAGTACGCTGGTGAACTTGAAGCTGCTATGCTCGCCATGGCCGGCATGAAGGAGGCTCTGGAGGGACGAGAGAAGTCCTTGGAGGAGGTTTGGGAGGCGAATAAGGTGTTGACGGAGGAGGTTGAGAGAATGAAGAAACAGAGGACTGATCTGCACAATCAGATGGCCGTTCGGAACAAACGATACATAGCTCAAGAGAAGTATGTCACCGACTGGGCTGCGCAGATGATGACTCGTCTGGCTGGTAAGCCTTATGTTTTGGCGAGTGCTTGTACCGTGTGTATTACACTCGGTTTTTATTGTATACTTGCCCTTTTGTTGCAGACTTTTGCGTTGACGCTGAAGCTGAAGCAGCAGCTGTGGAGCGGTCCATTAAGGACAACGTGCCACTCGGCGAGGACGCCAACCAAGATCTACTCCGGGCGCATATCCGCGTAGGCAAAGTGAGTCCTTTCATCGGTCGACTGAGAGAAGTCGTTGACCGAATTGACAAGGAACTTTGGCCGGAAGATGAGTCGCGGCAGGAGATGGAATCCTTAATGGCGCGACTGGAGGAGATTCCGAGCCGAGTGCAAGCGTGGAAGAAATCAGCAGCGCGTTGCGGTGCTGATGTTGCGCTGTCCTTGGTCCGAGTCCATTGCAAGGAGGTGCGGGAAGATAAGCTGAAGAAATTGAAGGTCGCCAACATGAAGAAGCTTCAATTCGAAGACTTCATGGAGACGTTCCTTGAGACTGCTACCTGCATCGCCGATGGAATCGACTTGGACACTTTCGTGGAGCCCTCGAGTCCTGGCGCCGGCCCAGCTGATGATTAATAAAACTTTATCCTCGGTATGCCGAGTGTTTATCTGTAAGGTACTCTTGCCACTTCTGTTGGCTGTGATACTTTTAAATCGGTGTGGGTAAGCTTGATCCGCACCAAGTTAGCTATCCTTTCTAGACTTTTGGAATCGGAATGAAAGCATTTAGTCTTTTGTTTGAATGCTGTTTCGAGTGGGACGTTTAGTGCACACTCGGAGGAAGTTACTACTTAGGCGATGCGTGATCGCAGCTAAGTCCCCGAGTGCGACGTGTAGTGCACACTCGGAGGAAGTTACTACTTAGGTGATGCTTGATCACAGCTACGTCTCCGAGTGCGGCGTGTAGTGCACACTCGGAGGAAGTTATTACTTAGGCGATGCGTGATCACAGCTAAGTCCCCGAGTGCGACATGTAGTGCACACTCGGAGGAAGTTACTACTTAGGTGATGCTTGATCACAGCTACGTCTCCGAGTGCGGCGTGTAGTGCACACTCGGAGGAAGTTATTACTTAGGCGATGCGTGATCACAGCTAAGTCCCCGAGTGCGACATGTAGTGCACACTCGGAGGAAGTTACTACTTAGGTGATGCTTGATCACGGCTAAGTCTCTGAATGCAACGTGTAGTGCACACTCGGAGGAACTGAATACTTAGGTGATGCTTGATCACAGCTAAGTCCCCGAGTGCGACGTGTAGTGCGAACTCAGAGGGGGTTAGTACGTAGACAATTCAGGATCGCAGCTAAGTCTCCGAGTGCGACGTGTAGTGCACACTCGGAGGAAGTGAATACTTAGGTGATGCTTGATCACAGCTAAGTCCCCGAGTGCGACGTGTAGTGCGCAGTCGGAGGGGGTTAGTACTTAGGTGATTCCGGATCGCAGCTAAGTCTCCGAGTGCGACGTGTAGTGCACACTCGGAGGAAGTGAATACTTAGGTGATGCTTGATCACAGCTAAGTCCCCGAGTGCGACGTGTAGTGCGCACTCGGAGGGGGTTAGAACTTAGGCGATTCAAGATCGCAGCTAAGTCTCCGAGTGCGACGTGTAGTGCACACTCGGAGGAAGTGAGTACTTAGGTGATGCTTGATCACATCTAAGTCCCCGAGTGCGATGTGTAGTGCGCACTCGGAGGGGGTTAGTACTTAGGCGATTCAGGATCGCAGCTAAGTCTCCGAGTGCGACGTGTAGTGCACTCTCGGAGGAAGTGAATACTTAGGCGATGCTTGATCACAGCTAAGTCCCCGAGTGCGACGTGTAGTGCACACTCGGAGGGGGTTAGAACTTAGGCGATTCAGGATCGCATCTAAGTCTCCGAGTGCGACGTGTAGTGCACACTTGGAGGAAGTGAGTACTTAGGTGATGCTTGATCACAGCTAAGTCCCCGAGTGCGACGTGTAGTGCGCACTCGGAGGGGGTTAGTACTTAGGCGATTCAGGATCGCAGCTAAGTCTCCGAGTGCGACGTGTAGTGCACACTCGGAGGAAGTGAGTACTTAGGCGATTCGGGATCGCGGCTAAGTTTTTTTTTGTGACCGGAGTCTGCGACCGTGGGAGAACTCTGAATCTGCAAAAAACTGAATCTGCTGTATATATTATTTCGTCACAACTTGTTCGTTATATTGCTTCAGTCGACGATCACGTGTAAAAGTGCTTGAGAAGATCTCCGTTCCATGCGCGCGGCTCGTCCGTCTCCCTCTGAATGTTGTAGAGTCTGTACGCTCCGTTGTTCAGCACCTTGGAGATGATGAAAGGTCCTTCCCAGGTCGGAGCCAACTTGTGGGGTCTTTGTTGATCCACTCGGAGCACTAAGTCGCCTGCTTGAAATGTGCGACTCCTCACGTGACGCGCATGAAAGCGTCGCAGATCTTGCTGGTAAATTGTTGAGCGAGTAAGTGCCATCTCGCGTTCCTCCTCTAGAAGATCGACTCCATCTTGCCTTGCTTGTTCTGCTTCAGCTTCGGAGAAAAGTTCGACTCGTGGGGCATTGAGAAGCAGGTCACTCGGAAGGACCGCTTCTGCTCCATAAACAAGGAAGAACGGAGATCGCCCCGTTGATCTGTTCGGAGTGGTGCGGAGGCCCCAAAGCACTCAAGGTAACTCGGTGACCCATGCACCAGCAGCATGTCCTACCTCTCGCAGGAGTCGAGGCTTCAAACCTTGAAGAATAAGCCCATTCGCCCGCTCAGCTTGCCCGTTGGATTGAGGATGTGCTACGGAAGCAAAGTCCACTCGGATACCCTGACTCGCACAGAAGCCTTTGAATCTGTCCGAGTCGAAGTTTGTCCCGTTGTCCGTGATTATGCTGTGAGGTACCCCGAATCTGGAAATGATGTCTCTGACAAACTTGACAGCTGTTGAGGCATCGAGTTTCTTGATGGGCTTAGCTTCTATCCATTTCGTAAACTTGTCGACTGCCACCAACAGATGTGTGTTGCCTCCTTGGCCTGTCTTGAATGGTCCGACTGTATCTAATCCCCAAACTGCAAATGGCCACACAAGTGGGATCGTCTTTAATGCAGATGTTGGCTTGTGGAACTTGTTGGAGTAGAACTGACAGCCTTCACATCGGTCGACCATATCTTTAGCCATCTCGTTTGCCTGCAGCCAAAAGAAACCGACTCTGAATGCCTTGGCGACAATTGCTCTCGAAGAAGCGTGATGACCGTAGGTTCCCGAGTGAATATCCTCTAGGATCAACTGCCCTTCCTCTGGGGAAACGCAACGTTGAAGAACGCCTGAAACACTCTCCTTGTACAATTGACCATCAATGACAGTGAATGCCTTCGACCTGCGAACTATTTGTCTGGCTTGGACCTCGTCTTCTGGAAGTTCTTGCCTCAGGATATATGCGATGATCGGCGCAGTCCAGTCGGGAACGACAGCCAGAATCTCCATGACTAGATCAATCACAGCAGGTACATCGACTTCAGTCGGATCTGTTGCACTCTTGGGTTGTACCGGCTCTTCTGTGAAGGGATCCTCTCTGACTGAGGGAAGATGAAGGTGCTCGAGGCAGACATCACTCGGGACTGGTCTCCGAGTGGATCCGAGTTTCGCCAACTCGTCAGCTGCTTGGTTCTTCAGTCTCGGAACATGATGGAGCTCTAGACCTTCAAACTTCTTCTCCAGCTTCCTCACTGCATTGCAGTATGTTGTCATGGTGGGGTTCCTTATGTCCCACTCTTTCATCACTTGGTTGACCACCAAATTCGAATCGCCGTAGACCATCAGGCGTCTGGCGCCGAGTGAGATGGCCATGCCAATCCGTAGTGGAGAGCTTCATACTCTGCCTCGTTGTTGGAGGAATCAAAGTGTATCTGAAGCACGTACTTGAGCTTGTCACCCTTTGGTGATATGATCACAACACCAGCGCCGGATCCATACAACATCTTAGACCCATCGAAGAACATTGTCCAATGAGCCGAGTAGATGTGAGTCGGTTGCTGTTGTTCTACCCATTCTGCTATAAAGTCAGCCAGGGATTGAGACTTAATAGCTTTCTTGGCCTCGAACTTGATGTCACAGTACAGCATCTCCATTGCCCACTTCGCCACTCGGCCTGACGCGTCTCGATTGTGGAGAATTTCCGACAACGGAGCATCAGAAACGACAGATACCGAGTGGTCTTGGAAATAATAGGCCACCTTCTTCGCAGTCATATAGATCCCATAGATAAGTTTCTGATAATGGGGATACCTCTGCTTGGAAGGGGTCAGGACTTCGGAGACGTAGTACACTGGCCGCTGAACTTTGTATGCTTTGCCTTCTTCTTCTCGCTAGACTGTAAGAACAGTACTGACGACTTGATTTGTAGCCGCGATATATAGAAGAAGGGGCTCTTTACTGAGCGGAGCAGTAAGAACCGGCTGGGTGGAAAGTAGGACTTTGAGGTCGTCGAATGCGACTTGGGCTTCGTCTATCCACTCGAAGGTATCTGACTTCTTCATGAGTCGGTACAGAGGAAGTGCTTTTTCGCTGAGTCGACTGATGAACCTGCTCAAAGCCGCTAGGCAACCTGTGAGCCATTGAACATCGTGTATTCTAACCGGCCTCTCCATTCGGACGATGGTCCCGATCTTTTCGGGGTTAACGTCGATCCCTCGTTCGGAAACGAAGAAACCGAGTAACTTTCCGCTGGGAACACCGAATGAACATTTGGCCGGATTGAGCTTGATATCGTACCTACGAAGGTTGGCGAATGTTTGTGCCAAGTCAGTCAACAGGTCGGAACCTTTGCGTGACTTGACTACGATATCATCCATGTATGCCTCCACATTGCGACCGATCTGATCGAGGAGACATTTTTGGATCATGCGCATAAAGGTAGCTCCTGCATTCTTTAGACCGAAAGGCATAGTGATGTAGGAGAAGCACCCAAACGGGGTGATGAAGGCTGTTTTAACTCATCGGGACCATACAGACGGATCTGATGATAGCCCGAATAGGCATCAAGAAATGACAACCGCTCGCATCCCGCAGTCGAATCAACAATTTGATCTATGCGGGGGAGCGGAAAATGGTCTTTCGGGCAGACCTTATTGAGATGCTTGAAGTCAATGCACATTCGGAGTGACTTGTCCTTCTTGGGCACCATGACGACATTGGCGAGCCACTCGGAGTGGTGAACCTCGCGAATGAAGTTAGCAGCCAATATCTTGGCCACCTCTTCTCCGATTGCCTTCCTCTTGTGCGCGGTGGACCGACGCAGGCGCTCTCGGACAGGCCGAGCGGCGGGATCCACATGCAGTCGGTGCTCAGCCAACTCCCTGGGTACACCTGGCATGTCAGACGGTTTCCATGCGAAGATGTCCCAGTTCTCACGGAGGAATTGGGTGAGCTCGGCTTCCTATTTAGGATCGAGGGTGGTGGAGATGTTCGTCGGGGCGGCAGAGTCGTCCGTCGGGTGGATGCTGACCTTCTTCGTCTCCCCCGCCGACTGGAACGCGGACTCAGAAGCTGGTTTCTTTGAGCGCATCAGGTCGGCAGGGTTGACTGTCTTCTTGTATTCGTCGAGCTCGAGTACCGCCATCTGCTGGTCGGCGATTCTTGATCCCTCCTGCAGACACTCCTCTGCTCGCTGGCGGTTGCCCGTAATGGTGATAACGCCTTTTGGGCCTGGCATCTTCAACTTCAAGTACACATAGCATGGACGTGCCATGAAGCTCATGTATGCCGGGCGGCCCAGAATTGCGTGGTAAGCGCTTTGGAAATCCACCACCTCAAATGTAAGCTTTTCCTTGCGAAAGTTTTTGTCGGAGCCGAAGATGACGTCCAACTTGATCTGGCCGAGTGACTTGGCCTTCCGTTTGGGGACGACTCCGTGGAATTGCATACTGCTCTCGCTGAGTCTGGACATCGGAATGCCCATTCCCTTGAGAGTGTCGGCTTACATGATGTTCAGTCCGCTACCGCCGTCCATGAGGACTTTGCGCAGTCGGACTCCTTCCACCACCGGGTCGACGACCAGAGCCTGTCTTGCCGGGGTGGGGACATGCGTTGGATGATCCGACTGGTCAAAGGTGATCGCAGTCTGAGACCATTTAAGGAACTCGGGGGCAGTCGGAACGGCCATGTTGACTTCCCTGTTCACCAGCTTTAGTCGACTCTTGCTTTCGACGTCAGCAAAAATCATGAGGGTTGCATGGACTTGGGGGAACGGATCCTCCTTATCCTCCTCATCTTGTTCAGGATTCTTCTCACTCGGTTGCCCTTCACTGAACCCCTGGATCAGGAGACGACATTGTCGAGTGGTATGCTTTGCGTATATGGGGTTGCCTTCTTCGTCCATCTTCGTGTGAACCGGACAAGGCTGGTCCAGGATGGGATTGTTGAACGGCTTCTTCTTGGGGGTAAACTGCGCTTTCCCTTTGCCTTTGAACTTGGCGATGGTCACAGCTGCAGCTTCTGCTTGCGGTGTGGGCGGAACTTTCTGTTTCTGCTTCCAGTGTTACCTCCGTCGACGTCACCGACTGTCTTGTGTTTGCCGCTCCGGATGCGGTCCTCTTCTTCGCCGTTTGCATAGCAAGCTGCTATCTCCATCATCTTGCTCATGGAGATGTCGCCCGTTCGGCCGAACTTCAAGTACAACTCTCTGTACCGTACGCCTGCCTTGAATGCGCAGACCGCTTGATGCTCGGTGACGTTCTCCACCGTGTGGTAGAGAGTTGTCCATCGCTGGATGAAGTCGCGCAAGGGCTCATTCGGCTTCTGGACACAGTGTTGAAGCTCCACAAGGCCTGCAGGGCGTTTGCACGTCCCTTCGAAGGTCCTGATGAACACTCGGGCCAGATCCGCCCAACTGTAAATGCTTGAGGGGGCCAACTGGTTCAGCCAAGCTCGAGCCGAGCCGTCGAGCATCAGAGGGAGGTGCTTCATGGCGACATGGTCGTCCCCTCCTCCGATCTGGACTGCCACTCGGTAATCATCTAGCCATGTTTCAGGCTTGGACTCCCCCGTAAATTTACCGATTCCCGCTGCCAATCGGAAGTTGGGCGGGATGTCAGCCGAGCGGATGGCTCGACTAAAACACTCGGGGCCGGATACGATGGTCCTGCTACCACTTGGACGGTCCATATCGTGACCATCGCGGTGGGCTCGACCCCTGTCGACTCTTTGCTGGGCGATTCGCCCTCTTGCGTCGGGTCTTGGGTCGTAAGTGTCGCCGACCGAACGCCGATCATCAAGATGTCGGGACCCATAGGGCCCACCCCGCGGAGGGGTGCGTGAGCGGCGGCGATCTTCACGGATCATGGAACGGCTGCCTCCCATATGGTGCTGATGGGAACCAGGGCTGTGAACCGATCGATGTGTGTTTGCATGGATGGAACTATTGTAGATCCGATTGTGTGACTGGGAGACTGCTGAATTCTGCTGCTGCGCCGTGCGCAACAGAGCTCGGATCTGCTCGATTCCCCTTCCTGCCTCTGAATCAGTCGGCTGGAGAGAATCGGCGATCTAGGCAGCCGCAACCACGTTGAGGAGAGGTGTGCGAAACAACTCTATGTTGCTCCGCCGAGTGTGCTGACTGGCAGAACGACGAGGAGGACGGCGTGCACCGGATGCTTCACCGATTTCGCGCTCGCTCCGGCCGGCTTGACGGGGATCTTCATGGGAGTTGGCCATGTGTACTTCTGCTGCAGGCTCACGACCCGGGTACTCGGAAGGGAGCTCAGTCGGAACCGAGTCCGAGCACTGGGAACGCGGGGCAACCAAAACAGACTCCAAAACCGCCACTTGAGAGGACGCGATCTGACGCGCTCGGGCATGCTGCACCCAACGTTGGAGACGCGGACTGCGGGATCACTTGTTGCGGCGTATGACGGAGGTGCAAGCCGACAATGGAGTCGATTGTTGGAGAAGAAGAACGCCGCGAGCACCGGCACAGAAGTGCGTGGCCCCACGACGAGGAAGCGCCTCGACGTCGAGAGGCGCCTCCCGAAGCCACGCCGAATCATCGACGGTGAAGGAGAGAACACCGAAGAGGATCTGGTGACCCACGCTCGAATCTCCACCAGACGGCATGACGAAAGGAAATAGTCGCAAACTCGCCGGAAGTCGCTTAGACGCCTGCCCCAAGGTGGGCGCCAACTGTCGTGGGTATAAGCCTGACAGTAGATGTGTAGGGTACGAATGAGATGGGCAGAGTCCTAACTACGGCGAGGTTGTATGAGTTCAGGCCCCTCTGCGGTGGAGGTAACAACCCTACGTCTCAGTGTTCTCGGAGCTTGTTACCGAGTGTAATATGGAATACAATGATTTGCTAACCCTTTTACCAGTGGGGGAGGGCGGCTTATATAGAGTGCGCTGCCCTCCACAACGGTTCTGATTCAAGGGTGGAGTAGTGGCGATTGAATGCGTACGTTACAGGTAACGAATGCTGTAAATGCACCCGGAAACGTACGGCAGTTTCCCTCCAGAGAGGTTACGATGTACCGAGTGTACCGAGTCGGTTAGCCTGGTGCCCTCCGAATGCTAGTCTCCGACTGGACGATTCAGGGCCTGTTACCGACTGGATGATGGGGACTCCTTAATTCAGTCGGGGCAGACTTAGGATCCTGTCCTTTGTGTGGGGTAGTCCTTGGGTAGGACATGTACGACATGCCTATGACCCTACCCGAGGACTATGACCCTATCAGCCTCAGATCCCCCTGATGTTACAATCACACAGTTACTTGACCATGTTACTCGGATCGTTGATGAATAGATGTTAGGCGGGTGGATTCCCGCGTGTTTCTGTCGATGACTTAATTAAAATGATAATGGATTTGGGTATTTGATCTAGGTTGGCCGGAGACCTTTTCGCACTAACCGGCTACGCGGGAAGAATTATGGGTACTCGACGTCGCGGTATCAGCCGAAGCTCATCAAACGACAGCGATGTAGCGGCGCGCGCCCGAGTGGTCCCGAGACACATCGCTCTTTTATTATGGGGTGCTAGGACTGACATCGGCCGCCCTCGCATCGTGCAGGAGCGCGGAGGGCAAGTGGGCCCACGACCCCTTTGTGCTTAGGAGTTATACCGGCGGGCTGGCCTCTCTATTGAGCTTAGGTGGGGCTGCGACCTGTTGATATTCCGAGGTCGGGCATGACCCAGAAAAGTGTGTCCGGCCAGAGTGTTATGGAGCGTGACGGGAAACTTGGTGCACCCCTGCAAGGATGAAATTTATCTATTCGGATAGCGGTGTCCACGGTTATAGGACGACTTGGAGTTGTGCCCTAATCTTATACAACTACAATTGTTACTTAACTGGAATAGTTGCTCCAGGATTGCTTCCTTGCAGGGAGTCGAGGGAGGATCTCTGGGCGTGATCTCATATTAATATTGCTGCAACAAAATGACTATAATATTTGTGTTACCTTGCTCCACTCTCGTCTATTGCTACAAGACCCTGAAGATGCTAGTCTTCGATAGGACTAGGCCTTCTCTCTCTATTCTCGCATTGCGGCAGTCGGTCCACATATAACCCCCCTTCCTTGATACTTTTGCATACTTAGCATAGTTCTGATATAAGTCTTGCGAGTACTTTGGATGAGTACTCACTGTTGCTTTGCTCCCTGATACGTCTCAAACGTATCTATAATTTTTGATGGTTTCATGCAGTTATCTTGTCATCTTTGGATGTTTTATGTACCTTTTATATCTTTTTTGGGACTAACTTATTAATTCAGTGCCAAGTGCCAGTTCCTGTTTTTTCTGTGTTTTTGTCTCTTTTCAGATCTGATTTGGAACGGAGTCCAAATGGAATAAAATCCCCGAAATAATTTTTTCCCGAACGGAAGAAGATCAGGGGGCTTGAGGGCCAAGCCAGGAGGGCTACAGGGGCCCCACAAGCCCCCCATCCGCCACCAGGTGGCGGATGGTAGGCTTGTGGCCTCCCTGGCGCCCCCTGACCTAGATCCTTCGCCTATATATTCCCTAAAATACAGAAAAAATCAAGGGATCCACGAAAATACTTTTCCGCCGTCGCAAGCTTCCGTTTCCGCGAGATCTCATATGGAGACCCTTCCCGGTGCCCTGCCGGAGGGGACTTTGGAGTTGGAGGGCTTCTACATCAACATCATCGCCCCTCCAATGACTCGTGAGTAGTTCACTTCAGACCTACGGGTCTGTAGTTAGTAGCTAGATGGCTTCTTCTTTCTCTTGGATCCTCAATACAAAGTTCTCCATGATCTTCATGGAGATCTATCTCATGTAATCCTCTTTGGCGGTGTGTTTGTCGAGATCCGATGAATTGTGGATTTGTGATCAGATTATCTATGATATATATTTGAGTCTTTACTGATTTCTTATATGCATGATTTGATATCCTTGTAAGTCTCTCCGAGTCTTGGGTTTTGTTTGGCCAACTAGATCTATGATTCTTGCAATGGGAGAAGTGCTTGGTTTTGGGTTCTTACCGTGTGGTGACCTTTCCCAGTGACAGTAGGGGCAGCAAGGCACACATCGTGTAGTTTCCATCAAGGGTAACAAGGTGGGCTTTGTCGTAGATATGAGATTGTCCATCTACATCATGTCATCTTGCTTAAGGCGTTACTCTGTTCTTTTGTACTTAATACACTAGATGCACATGGATAGCGGTCGACGTGTGGAGTAATAGTAGTAGATGCAGAAAGTATCGGTCTACTTGTTTTTGATGTGATGCCTATAGATATAATCATTGCCATAGATGACGTCACGACTTTGCACAGTTCTATCAATTGCTTGACATTAATTTGTTCACCCACCGTCTACTTGCTTTCATGAGAGAAGCCACTAGTAAACATTACGGCCCCCAGGTCTATTCACACCTATCGTTTCCACTTTCGCTTTTACTTTGCTTTGTTACTTTGTTGCTTTCAGTTCTCACTTGGCGAACAATATATAAGGGATTGAAAACCCCTTCATAGTGTTGGGAGCAAGCTTTTTGTGTTTGTGCAGGCACTTGAGATACTCCTTCACTGGATCGATACCTTGGTTCTCAAAACTGAGGGAAATACTTACCACCGCTGCGCTACATCACCCTTTCCGCTTCGAGGGAACACCAACGCAAGGCTCCAAGGCCACGGGGAAAATACTTTCCATATTTGCCTAGGAAGTCCCTTAAGGCGTAGCCGTAGCAGAAGGATTCCTGGTGCCGTTGCTGAGGAGTATGAAGACAAGTCAACTCTCCTATTTCTGGCGCCGTTGGAAGGTCTTTTGTTGCAGTAGCACTCCCCCTTTGCCCCCTTGATCTGTTGCTGCGACCAGATGATGGAGCCCTGGAGATGGAGTATCCCGCTGATAACTCACAAGTATAGGGGATCAATTGTAGCCTTTCTCGATAAGTAAGAGTGTCGAACCCAACGAGGAGCTAAAGGTAGGACAAATATTCCCTCAAGCTCTATCGACCACCGATACAACTCTACGCACACTTTACGTTCGCTTTCCTAGAACAAGTATGAAACTATAAGTACTTTGAAGGAGTGATAGGAAAGGCTTGCAAGAAAGTAAAGAACACGTAAGTAAAACTAGGGATGGTTAGAAAAAGAAACAAATACGAGTGTCTAACGAGTGTGGAAAAGTGGTGGTAGGAGTTATGGAATTGTCCCTAAGCAATTGACTACGTTACTAGATCGATAGCAAGTATCATGTGGGAGAGGCCTCTACTAGCATGTCATCCCTTACTTGGAATCCTATGCACTTATGATTGGAACTATTAGCAAGCGTCTGCAACTACTAACGTTCATTAAGATGAAACCCAACCATAGCAATAAGATATATTGGTCCCCTTCAATCCCATATGCATCAATTTCTATGCTAGGTTTGAAGCTTGTGTCACTCTAGCCTGCCAATACATAGTCCTATCAACATACAACTAACCCTATGGTGTGATCCACGCGCAGGATCATATGATGGGCACCAAAGGACAACAACATAACCACAAGCAAATTAAACCAATCATAGCAATTCATCAATCACCGATAGGACAACGATAATCTACTCAAACATCATAAGATAGCAAGACATCATTGGATAATAATATGTAGCATAAAGCACCATGTTCAAGTAGAGGGTACAACGGGTTGCGGGAGAGTGAACCGCTGAATATAGATGGGGGAAGATGATGGAGATGTTGGTGAAGATGACGGATGTGTTGGTGTAGATCGCCGTCACACGGTGATGTCCCGGGCAGCGTTCCGGTGCCGCCAGGAGAGAGGGGGAGAGAGACCCCCTCCTTCTTCTTATTCCTTGACCTCCTCCCTAGATGGGAGAAGGGTTTCCCCTCTGGTCCATGGTCTCCATGGCGGCGGAGGGGCGAGAGCCCCTCCGAGATTGGATCTCTCTCTCCGTGTCATTCTGTTTTTGCGCTCCCAGATTCTGCGTTTCACCGTTTCGTAAATTCCCGGAGATCCGTAACTCCGATTGGGCTGAAATTTTAACACGATTTTCTTACGTATATTACCTTTCTTGCGGCGGAAGAAGGGATACAAACGCCTTAAGGAGTGGCCACAAGCCTGCCTGCCGCGGGCCTACCCCCTGGCCGCGACGACACGGCTTGTGGGCACTCCGTGCATCGCCTCGCGTTGATTCTTCTTCCCAAAAATCATAAAAATTTCAGAAAAATCCCCGTAAGTTTTTATTACGTTTGAACTTCGTTTGGTATGGATATTCTGCGAAACAAAAAACATGCAACAAACAGGAATTGGCACTGGGCACTGGATCAATATGTTAGTCCCAAAAATAGTATAAAAAGTTGCCAAAAGTATATGAAAGTTGTAGAATATTGGCAAGAAACAATCAAAAATTATAGATAGGACGGAGACGTATCAGCATCCCCAAGCTTAATTCCTGCTCGTCCTCGAGTAGGTAAATGATAAAAAAGATAATTTTTGATGTGGAATGCTACCTAGCATAATCTTGATCATATAATATAATCATGGCATGAATACTAAAACACGAGTGATTCGAAGCAATAGTCTATCATTTTACATAAAGACAATAGTATTTCAAGCATACTAACAAAGCAATCATGTCTTCTCAATATATCATGGCCAAAGAAAGTTATCCCTACAAAATCATATAGTCTGGCTATGCTCCATCTTCCCCACACAACATATTTAAATCATGCACAACCCTGGTTTTAGCCAAGCAATTGTTTCATATTTTAGTGTTCCCAAACTTCTTCAACTTTCACGCAGTACATGAGTGTGAGCCATGGACATAGCACTATAGGTGGAATAGAATATGGTGGTTGTGGAGTAGACAAAGAGGAGGAGATAGTCTCACATCAACTAGGTGTATCAACGGGCTATGGAGATGCCCATCAATAGATATCAATGTGAGTGAGTAGGGGTTGCCATGCAACGGATGCACTAGAGCTTATAAGTGTATGAAAGCTCACAAAAGAAACTAGTGGGTGTGCACCCAACTTGCTTGCTCACGAAGACCTAGGGCACTTTTGAGGAAGACCATCATTGGAATATACAAGCCAAGTTATATAATGAAAATTTGCCACTAGTATATGGAAGTGACAACATAGGAGACTCTGTGTCATGAAGATCATAGTGCTATTTGAAGCACAAGTGTGGAAAGAGGATAGTAGCAATTGTTCCTTCTCTCTTTTCTCTCATTTTTTGTGGGCTCTTTGGCCTCTTTTTTTTGGTGGGCATCTTTGGCCTCTTTTTTATAAATGGGCTTCGCTGGCCTCTTTTATTTCCTCACATGGGACAATGCTCTATTAATGATTATCATCACACTTAAAACTCAATACTTAGAGCAATGATGACTCTATATGAAATGCCTTCGGTAGTGTATCGTGACAATGATCTAGCATAGCAATGACATCAAAAAATGGACAAGCCATGGAAACATCATGCTAGCTATCTTACGATCATGCAATGGCAATATGGAAGTGGTGGCACATGTCATGAGACGGAACGGTGGTAGTTGCATGGCAATATATCTCGGAACGGCTATGAAAATGCCATAATAGGTAGGTAGGTGGCTGTTTTGAGGAAGGCTATATGGTGGGTGTAATGCACCGGCGGAAGTTGCACGGTACTAGAGAGGCTAGCAATGGTGGAAGGGTGAGAGTGCGTATAATCCATGGACTCAACATTAGTCATAAAGAACTCACATACTTATTGCAAAAGTATATTAGTCATTGAAACAAGGTACTACACGCATGCTACTAGGGGAAAGGTTGGTACGACTTAACCATCGCGCGATCCGGACCTCCACACAAAGGATGACAATCAATAAATAAATCATGCTCCGACTTCATCACATAACGGTTTACCATACGTGCATGCTACAAGAATCACAAACCTTAACACAAGTATTTCTACGAATACACAATTACTCACTAGCATGACTCTAATATCACATATTCATGTCGCAAAACTATTGGAAGGAATCAATCATATCATATTCAGTGATCTACAAGTTTTACGTAGAATTTTATGACTAACCATGTGAATGGCCAACTCCTGTTAACTCTCTAAATAAGTATAAGTGAATCATGAGAGTTTAATTATTTCTACAAAAGATATGCCCGCTCTAACAAATATAAGTGAAGCAAAAGAAAATTCTACAAATGGCGGTTTTCTATGTGTAGGGAAACAGGCAATCCAAACTTCAAAAGATATAAGTGAAGCACAAGAAGCATTCTATAAAGCCAACCAATGACTATATCATACCAGCATGGTGCATAAAAGAAAAAGGAAAAATAAACACCAAAGACGCTCCAAGCATTTGCACATATCATGTGACGAATTAAAATATAGCTCCGAGTAAAATTACCGATAGATTGTAGACGAAAGAGGGGATGCCTTCCGGGGCATCCCCAAGCTTAGACGCTTGAGTCTTCCTTGAATATTACCTTGGGGTGCCTCGGGCACCCCCAAGCTTAGGCTCTTGCCTCTCCTTATTCCTTCATCCATCGTGCTCTCACCCAAAACTTGAAAACTTCAATCACACAAAACTCAACAAAACTTCGTGAGATCCGTTAGTATAATAAAATAAATCACCACTTCAAGTACTGTTGTGAACTCATTCTAAATTCATATAAGCATTATATCTACTGTAATCCAACTTCACCATGGTTCATACCCCCCGATACTACCGATAGATTCATCAAAATAAGAGAACAATGCATAGAAAACAGAATCTGTCAAAACAGAACAGTCTGTAGCAATCTGTATATTCCGTATACTTCTGATATCCCAAAAAATCTGAAAAATTACGAACGTCTGGAAAATTTGCATATAAATCATAAGCAAAAAGAATCAACTCAAAATCTCTTCCAGAATAAAAAAGAAAATTAATTTCGTGAGCAGAAAGTTTCTGTCTTTTCTCAGCGTGATCAAACAACTATCACCCAAACTAATCGTAAAGGATTTACTTGGCACATTATTTTTAAAAACACAAAGGAATTGTACAAGCGGATAATTATTTTTGTGAGAAACTTCCATGAAAAATTCTACATTGTTTCCATGAGCATGAACACAAGTGTTCAAGGTCGACCCTCACTTCCGCAATGCATCACCTTTCAACCGCTTCTATTTTTGAAAACGTTTTAAGTTCCCCTCTATATTTTTTTTGTTTTTAAACTAAATAAAAGCACTCAACAGAAATAAATGACTCTAAAACTTCCGGGTTGTCTCCCAGGCAGCGCTTTCTTTAAAGCCATTAAGCTAGGCATAAAGTGCTCAAGTAATGGATCCACCCGGATCCCAAGGTATATCAAAGCCAATTTTAATTAGCAATGATTTGAAATTTAGTAGTGAGAACAAGGTAACATATATCATGCAATTATGAAGTCTAACTCTCTTCCTATGCATTGGCATGTCATAAAAGAACAATTCATGCACATCAAGTAAAGGCCAATACATAACATAAGCAGTTTCTTGCAATTTTATCGTATTGGAAACATAGAGAGGTGGAGATGTAGTTCCTATCTCATAATAATTGCAAGTAGGAGAAGCAAGAACATGCATATTATATTCATCAAAATCATCATGTGTAACATAAGGAACTATAGCTAGCTCATCTTCATAAGCATCATTCATATTGGCATCATGGCCACAAGCATAGCAAGCATCAAGTTCATCAAAAAGGGATATTTCAAACGAATCCAAGGGATCATAGCATTCATCCTTCGGTAAGAACGAAGGGAAATTAAATAATGTATGAGTAGAAGAGTTACTCTCATTAGAAGGTGGACACGGGTAGCTAGTCCGCTCTTCCTCCTTTTGTTCTTCGCTCTCCTCTTCATCTTTTTCATCTAATGAGCTCACAATTTCAGCATTTTCTTCTTCCATAGTTTCGTGCAAAATAATAATCTCTTCTTGGGCAGCATAGGATTTCTCCTTAAACCGTTCAATATGGGCATTATATTCATAATTAGTATAACAATAACGAAGCATAGCCAAATTTTCAGATCGGTAAGGAGCATCATCATTATCATCACACCTTCTAAACAGAGCCTCAATTTCATAAGCACCCATAAAAGCAACAAACTCTTCTATTTGATCCACATCATAGTAATCATATATACCATTAGCATAAGAAGCCAAGGTTCTATGATCATTAAATTCACAAGAAAAGGGAAGGTGTGGAGCCTTCATCCTAGAGCATCAAGTAACACCATATCTCTTGCATAGTTCCCAAGCATACCATTTCAACAAATGGATTTGATCCCATAAAAGTTTCCCTTTTTGAGTCAAGCGATAATCCCTAAAGTATTCACGTTGATCCAACGTGTATCCCATTATATAATTGAATGGGGCTTTCTCATGATTATTAAAGAAGTGCATAATATTTTCCACATAACGAGCCTCGAGGGTTTTAGGAGGTTTCCCATCTCCATGAGTAGCAAGTACACCTAATTTTTTTGGTATTTCGTGTTCCATATCCATAACTAAAGATAGAGAACAAATTAGAACATCAAATAAATCTACTTAGTGATAAAGCAAACAAGCACACACGAGGATATTCACCCCACGCTATTGCTCCCCGGCAACGGCGCCAGAAAAAGGTCTTGATAACCCACAAGTATAGGGGATCAGTAGCCTTTCTCGATAAGTAAGAGTGTCAAACCCAACGAGGAGCTAAAGGTAGGACAAATATTCCCTCAAGTTCTATCGACTACCGATACAACTCTACGCACACTTTACATTCGCTTTACCTAGAACAAGTATGAAACTATAAGTACTTTGAAGGAGTGATAGGAAAGGCTTGCAAGAAAGTAAAGAACACATAAATAAAACTAGAGGCTGGTTAGAAAAAGAAACAAATACGAGTGTCTAATGAGTGTGGAAAAGTGGTGGTAGGAGTTGTGGAATTGTCCCTGAGCAATTGACTACGTTACTAGATCGATAGCAAGTATCATGTGGGAGAGGCCTCTGCTAGCATGTCATCCCTTACTTGGAATTCTATGCACTTATGATTGGAACTATTAGCAAGCGTCCGCAACTACTAACGTTCATTAAGATAAAACCCAACCATAGCAATAAGATATATTGGTCCCCCTTCAATCCCATATGCATCAATTTCTATGCTAGGTTTGAAGCTTGTGTCACTCTAGCCTGCCAATACATAGTCCTATCAACATACAACTAACCCTATGGTGTGACCCACGCGCACGATCAAATGATGGGCACCAAAGGACAACAACATAACCACAAGCAAATTAAACCAATCATAGCAATTCATCAATCACCGACAGGACAACGATAATCTACTCAGACATCATAAGATAGCAACACATCATTGGATACTAGTATGTAGCATAAAGCACCATGTTCAAGTAGAGGGTACAGCGGGTTGCGGGAGAGTGAACCGCTGAATATAGATGGGGGAAGATGATGGAGATGTTGGTGAAGATGATGGAGGTGTTGGTGTAGATCGCCGTCACACGATTATGTCCTGGGCGGCGTTCCGGCGCCGCCGGGAGAGAGGGGGAGAGAGCCCCCTCCTCCTTCTTATTCTTCCTTGACCTCCTTCCTAGATGGGAGAAGGGTTTCCCCTCTGGTCCATGGTCTCCATGGTGGCAGAGGGGCGAGAGCCCCTCCGAGATTGGATCTCTCTCTCCGTGTCCTTCTGTTTCTGCGCTCCCAGATTTTGTGTTTCACCGTTTCTTAAATTCCTGGAGATCTGTAACGCCGATTGGGCTTAAAGTTTAACACGATTTTCTTCCGGATATTCTATTTCTTGTGGCGAAAGAAGGGCTCCAACCTCCGTAAGGAGTGGCCACAAGCCTGCCTGTCGCGGGCCACCCCCTGGCGCTGCGACAGGGCTTGTGGGCACTCCGTGCATTGCCTCGCATTGATTCTTTTTCCCCAAAATCATAAATATTCCAAAAAAATCCCCATAAGTTTTTATTAAGTTTGGACTTCGTTTGGTATGGATATTCTGGGAAACAAAAAACATGCAACAAACAGGAACTGGCACTGGGCACTGGATCAATATGTTAGTCCCAAAAATAGTATAAAAAGTTGCCAAAAGTATATGAAAGTTGTAGAATATTGGCAAGAAACAATAAAAAATTATAGATACGACGGAGACGTATCACACGCCGCCGATGACTGCTACCCTGATGGTGTCTACTACTACGTGGAGGCCGCTGAAGACCATGAGTAGTTAGGAGGTTCCCAGGCAGGAGGCCTCGCCTCGTTCGATCGTTGTATCTTTTGTGCTAGCCTTCTCTAAGGCACCCCTTGTTTATGTCTGTACTCAGATATTGTTGCTTTCGCTGACTCGTGTGTTTATCGAGCTTCTGTATTCTAGCCCTCGAGGCCTCTGGCTTGTAATATGAAGCTTGTATTGTTTTATTTGTGTCTAGAGTTTTGTTGTGATATCTTCTCGTGAGTCCTTGAGTTTGATTGTATGCATTTGCGTGTATGATTAGCGTACGATTAAATCGAGGGCGTCACAGGAACCGCCTTGAACTAGAGTACCCCGCACTCTTCCCGACGACTCCTAAATCTCGGGATGAGATTCTTTTGAGTGGGGGTGAGTTGTCACATCCCTAGTTTATCCCTTGCTTTGTGCTAGCATGAGCGTTGCATCATGTTTAACTTTTTGTAAACTAGAAATGGGGATTCACAAACCCTAGCACTTCACTGGATAAACAAATTCCAATACTTAAAAAAATTCAGTTAATCCAAAATGGCCTTAAAAATGTTCATCTCTTTGATAAATATTGGAAACAACATACTAGAGGTCATCTATTTTTTAACAACCTTTTTGGCATTTTAAATAAACCATAAATGTTGCTGAAAATGTCAAATAACAGACTATAAATACTTTAATTGTGCAAAACATGCTAAAACTTATTGTGGGGATTATAAATACTATAATTATACCCCAAAATAAATTCGAGTGTTTTTTTCTTTAGTTTTTTTGCCCAAAAAATAAAACAAAAGGAAGAAAATATAAAATAGAAATAGTAAAAAGGGAGAAAGCCTACCTCGGCCATACCTGGGAGAAGAGGTCTATAGCAGAGGCAACTGCGCCTTCTTCCTCCTTTGAGTAGTCAGAGGAGAAGGAGGCCATGGTGTCGTGCGCATGCGCCATCCCAGCAGTAGCCTGTGTGCCTCCTCGGGCCAACATGATGGGCGGGATAGACTCCCGAGAGTCGTCCTGATTAGTCCCGCTCGCCAAATTTGCCCCTGCCCCTCTCCATCGCCCTCTGGTCACCATGGTCGATGCCCCCGTAAGGTCGCTGATGTAGTTGCCGTGGCCACCATGCTCTCTTCTCCCCTCTGATGTGCCCCAAGCTCCGCCGTGTCCCGCTGGTTCTCTCTGCCAAGACACGCCTCGCATGAGCCCCTGGAGCGTCGCCCTCAAGCTCTTCTCCTCCTTGGCCCCGACGAGCTTGTTGTCGATTCGCTGTGAGAAAACTGCCCTCGAGCTCACTGAGATTCCTGCTGCAGCCACTGTGAGCCCTTGCTCCGTTTTCCCTAGCTCCCATGCTCGATTGCATGCTCTAGCCGTTCTTCCCATCAAGCCCGAGAGCTCCCCGCTGTTGGCCATGTCACTACTGAGGCTAAGGCCGCAGGAGATCGCACATGAGCGCGTAGTTGTGCTGAGGAGGGCCTGAGACCGCATAAGGGCCTTCACATAACCCCTAGTCCACTACTGCGTTGACTTCATGGATGCCCGAGCTCCGACCGTCACCAGGTTGGTTGTCACTGTTGATTCTGACGGTCCTGCGGCCACCTGACCCGCCAGCTAGATGCGGACGAGCATGGGCTACCTCGTGGTGGTCTTCGCGCGTCCAAAGGTCATCGTTTGCGCAACTCCGGCGTAAATTCGTCGTTGTTTTGGTCATTGCCGGCGAAAGCTCCATGACGCCGACGTGGCCGCATCATTAACAGGCTAATCACCAATTAGTTTAATCACGACCCACTCACTAGTGGGCTCGACCATGTTAATTAGTATCTGGTTTAATTTAAACCTTGTTAACTAGCTGTGTCTATGACATGTGGGACCTAGTCATCAGTTTGACCTGGAACGGTTAGGTGAGCACTAACGTCACCCTGAGCTCATGCCGACGGAGTAAACCTTTTTCCAAACTAAAAATAATTAGGAAATTCCACAAAAATGGTTAAAACTTCTAAAATTCATATCAATTTAACCATAATTCAGATGGGAAAGATTTATATATGAAAAATGATTAGAAAAATGATTTATATCCATTGGTATTATTATCATGCATGTTAGAACAAGCTAAACCTGCTGATCACGTCAAATTAATTAAAAGGTATTTGAACTGCCACATTTGAAGTTTTGAATTTGAATCTTTGATTCAAACCAGCTTCAGCCAATATGATGATAGATGCATTAGCTCGTCCGAATTCATTTTGCCATGACATGATCATGCATCATATCATTGCACTTTTTGTGTGTTGATTTCTTCTTCATTTGTATCACAGTAGGTCCTCCTTCCGGGGATACCCACTAGTATCCAGCTGAAGGGCAGTACTGTGCCACCAACCTGCAAGGCAAGCACCCTTTTTGAACATTCTGATACAATCCATGATCCTGCTCCTGCTCTTGTTTATTGCATTAGGACAACAATGTCTCAGCTTTTACTTGTTTTGGTAGTTGAACCCATTCATGTGCAAGACCTATCATTATCACAATAAATAGCTAAACCGAGCAACCTAGCACACGTGGTTGATGCTTCAGCCATGTTGTGCCTTTACTCTGCTATGCTTGCTATGCTCAGAGTTGTTTCATGTCTGGTTCATCCGGTGATGAATCAGAGTGAAATGAATATGTTCTCGTGACAAGAGTTAAATGTTGAACCTAATTTGGTAGAGGTAGCGATGAGGGGACGTGTAGGAGTACATGGTGGTTTGTCTCATTGGAACCACTCTTAGGAACCGAGTTCCGTCTATGTGATCCAAGATTAGATACTACCAGGTGTTGGGCCCTAAAATATACCCCGCTCGACTTATTAATTGCCTCATACCCTCTCTAGGAGTTGCAAGTAGTTTCTTGTTTTGTAGCTTATGTTGGAGGTCGTGCGAAGCACTGACCTTAGGGGTGGTCTATGACATGGTAGGCACGTGGAACGGTGTACCAAGTGACACCCGAAAGGTGGGCTTGGGAACCCTACACACATTGTTTGAGGTCGTAGCGGAAACTTTGGCTGGACTTCTATGCGGGTTCAGTCTCAGATAGGCGATAAACCTGGACTAGGTTCTTGCGTGGTTAACGGTCATGGCTGACTCCCTCGCTAGGCTTCCGCCTGAAGGTTACCGAGGTGCATGATGTGCACATGGTGATAAGTGGCAAGAGCGTGTGTGAGGAAGTACACCCCTGCAGGGTTATGAATCTATCCGAATAGCCACATCCTCGAATATGGACTACATGGAAACATATGTTGTTCATAGATAATTTAAATGGATACTCATAAAAGTCTCAAGACAAGTGTGAGTACCGTGGATGGAACTCTCTTAGGAACACGGGAGAGGATCCATGGTAATGCATTGTTGTGGTGATTTGGGGACTCGTGTGTGCTATCTCACTTACTCAAACTACTCATAGTCGTAGTACAGGTTAGCCAAGAGTGAAAGCTGGCTTGCTGCATGAAACACCACAACTCCCCTTGTTGATACATATGCATGAGTAGTTAGATCTGTTTATAGACTCGTTGAGTACTTTTGTACTCGTGTTTGCTTAATAAGCTGTTGCAGACGAGACCTACGATCCATCTGGTCGGTTCTTCCTAGACGTTGACGATGATGCGTAGCTTGTATCCCAGCTATGACCTGGCCCCTTCGGAGGGGATTGTAGATAGTCATGCCACATGCATTTTATGCTTTTGTCTCTGTGTACTCAAACAACTTTATGCTTCTGCATGACTTGTATGACTTGTGTGTCGAGTCATGTGACCCCTACCTGTATGAACCTATTATGCAAGGCTCCTTGAGCCTTTTAAATAAATGATGTGTTATAAAGTTTTGTTGTGATGCCATGTTGTATCTACGCATATTGTGCATGTTGTGCGTACATGTGATGTGCATTGGTATGTGTGGGTTCAACACCTGGTTGTGTGCCTTTAGTAGTCCTCTTTATAGGAAAATGCCTCTTTGTGCTTCCACTGAGCCTTGGTAGCTTGCTACTGCTCGAGACACATTGATTGACCGGCCTGTATCCTTCTTTGTTGCTATGTCTATACCTATAGGGGAATGTCACATGGTGTAACTGAGTCCATGTAGCCTGCTATGACTTGTCTACACGCAGTTCATGACAGAAATGTCTCATGGTGTAATGAAGTCCCTGTAGCTTGCTATGACTCATCTACATGCAGTTGTTGACTGCTACCTCTTGAGCTTGCGTTGGTTTTTCCCTTGAAGAGGAAAGGGTGATGCAGCACAGTAGCAGTTAAGTATTTCCCTCAATTTGAGAACCAACCTATCAATCCAGTAGGAGTATCAAGCCAAGTCTCCAAAGTACCTGCGGAAAAATAGCAAACTTGCACCCAACGCTACAAAGGGGTTGTCAATCCCTTCACGATAGATTGCAAGGTGAGATCTGAAGGCGGAAAGTGCAACAAAGTAAAAGTGTAGGGCTAAAAATATTATGTGAAGTAGACCCTGGGGCCATAGTGTTCACTAGAGGATTCTCTCATAATAGCAAATATTACGGTGGGTGAACGAATTACTGTCGAGCAATTGATAGAACCTCGCAAACTTATGACGATATCTAAGGGAATGATCATACATATAGGCATCATGCCCGAGACAAGTAGACCGATACTTTCTGCATCTACTACTATTACTCCACACATCGACCGCTATCCAGCATGCATCGAGTGTATTGAGTTCATAACAAACAGAGTAACGCCTTAAGCAGGATGACATGATGTAGAGGGTTAAATTCATGCAATAGATATAAACCCCATCTTTTTAGCCTTAATGGCAACAACACGATGCGTGCCTCGCTACCCCTTCTATCACTGGGTGAGGTCACCGCACAGTATGAACCCAAAACCAAGCACTTCTCCCATTGCAATAATTATAGATCAAGTTGGCCAAACAAAACCCACAACTCGAAGAGAATTACAAGGATATGAAATCATGCATATAAGAGATCAGAAGAAACTCAAATAAGATTCATAGATAATCTGGTCATAAATCCACAATTCATCGGATCTCGACAAACACACCGCAAAAGAAGATTACATCGGATAGATCTCCATGAAGATCATGGAGAACTTTGTGTTGAAGATCCAAGAGAGAGAAGAAGCCATCTAGCTACTAGCTATGGACCCGAAGGTCTATGGTGAACTACTCACGCATCATCGGAGAGGCAATGGTGTTGATGAAGAAGCCCTCCGTGTCCGAATCCCCCCTCGGCAGGGCACCAGAACGTGCCCCAGATGGTATCTTGCGGAGACAGAAGCTTGCGACGACGGAAAAGTATTTTCGTGGCTCTCTCCCGTGGTTTCAGATTTTTCGGGGATTTTTAGGCGGAAGAAGTAGGACAGAGGAGCCATAGGGGGCCCACAAGCATGCTAGGTGCGCCCCCAGGCCGCGGCTAGGGGGCTTGTGGCCTCCCCTGGTGCCCTTTGCCTTGGTTCTCAAGCTTCGTGGGTATCTTCTGTGCCGGAAAAAAAATCTTTTCGGAGGTTTTATTCCATTTGGACTCCGTTTAATATTCTTCTATGAAAAAGGTCAAAAACACAGAAAAAACAGGAACTGGCACTTGGCACCGAGTTAACAAGTTTGTCCCAAAAAGATATAAAATGCATACAAAACTTCCAAAGTTTGATAAGATAATAGCATGGAACCATAAAAAATTATAGATACGTTGGAGACGTATCATTTACCGACACCTACATTGGTGGGTTACGTATGTTTGTCCCTGTACGGATGTGCCACTTGTGTTTATAACTAGTCATGTCGACCCAGGTTCTGTGACATTTGAATGCTAGGGACATATTCAGATACGTGAACCAAAAGACGCAAACGGTCCCAACCAAGGTAAGGTGGCAGCCGTGGGGATAACCGTGCGTGAGGCCGCAAAGTGATGAGATATGTTACATGCTAGGTTCTTATGGCTTAGGATTTGGGTCCCGACAGTGTATGCCTCTCCCTCATGTTATATTCAACTAGTAAATGTGCTCGTGCGTTGCTACGGGTGAGATGTAATTAAACGAATCAAACAAATGATAAAGTTAAATGGATGAATTAGAATGCATGAATAGTATCATGAGGTGACACTAAGACCTGCGAATTTCATTCAACGGGAGAAAAAAGACATTGCTCACCCCTAACCAATATATAAGTGTAGCTCAAGACCCATTTCCTAGGTCCACATTTTTCTATTTGAACAAGAAAACCGTGTTGTCACTTATTATTATCCTCTTTTCGATCCTTGCCAATGGTGGCTACCATGTTCACCTGTACATGGTGAGTCTCAAGGTGATGAAGTCGACCATGACCATACACATGTCACTGAGTAATGCTAATGCAAGAAATAAAACATTGAAAAACAATACCATCGAGCTAGAAGTGAGGCCCACCCTTCGCAGTTATCTCCTGCTTGAATGGAATGTAGGTATCAAAGAGTCAGCTGTTGATTGTGATGAGAACCTTTATTGAGTAAAAATGGGGACATCATTTACTAGGTGATAAACCGGGTATAGATCCATAATGTTGAAAGTATGTTCTGTAGCGACCCGACTCAAAACGAGTCAAGCCTCTGTGTTTCTGTGCCATCCCTGGATCAGTATGCTGGCACACACAGTACATCAATGTATATATCAAAGTGCAATCACATGTAAAATAGCGTAAAACTGATATATACCTTAATTATCTCAGCGGAAGCGGTCGAGGGAGTGGAGTCCCAATAAACACCAACGGCAAGTTGAGTGTAGACCGTAACCCTGAATCGTACTCTTACTCGTCGAAGAAAAATATCTGCAACATAAGACGTTGCAGCCGTGTAGGTCAGCATATCGAATATGCCGGCAAGTCACATAAGAGAGGAGTAAAATAGTAACCAACTATCTCTACATGCATATTTGGCAGGTGCGTCTATAAGTTTTTAGCGAAAAGCAAGTTTTCTCCTACATCAAAAGAGGGCTAAAAGGAAAATGTTACTACATTGTTTGTTGTTAACGAGATGGTTCCGCCAACCAATTCTCGTACCCGAGTTGTCAATAATTACCCTCATCAAATATATATATAATGGTGTTGAGAAATCCAGATAACTTCAGTTCCTTTGGCTCAAGTTGTCCATGACCGTGGACACGGCTAATCGATTAGGTTTGAGTACTCTGCAGAGTTTTGCACACGTTCCCCACAAGATTTGATCGCCTCCGTGTATGTCCTCGCACTTCAGGGTGTTTGAAGACCGGATGATCAAAACATGGTCTTTCAACGGGTCCCTCTGAATCCCTGTCGGTGCCCATCCATTCCTACCGTTCTTCTACATCTGCTAGCACTGCATGTTCAGAGTCGCCGCGTTGTCCAACCAAGCCAGAGCCCATAATGACTTGTGGCTGTGCAGGTAAGCCTTGGGTCTTGAAAATATCCGTCCGTCTCTTTGAGCCTGGGTGAAGCTTTCCGCAGGATGTCATGGCCTCTCCAGCATCCCGGGTCATCCACTGGGTTCTCCAGGGAGCCGATCAGCCGTCCTTCACCCAGAGTTGCATTGCGTCCGAGGTCTTGAAAATCTTGTCTTAACGGTCTTGATTATTTAATCAACCTTGCATCACTCGTGTTATGCACTCAACTGAAATCCCGTCTACTCAAGCATAGCAATATGAAATTTGTCGTCCCGGGGCCAAGTATCGGGGTTGTTGTGTGCCTACCACATGATACTACAACCTTTACTAAAATTTCCAAGTACCTAAGCAGCATGCAATTGGGCATAGGATGGTAGAACTACGATGCATAAAACATAGGTGATAGTATGATCAAAATGACTTGCCTGGTATTACTTGATGAAGATAGTGGCTCTCATAATCCTGATAATTCTACTCGCCACACTCCAAGCAATCTATCGTAAACAAATAGCATTCAATAAACATTCGTGCCAAAGAGGAAGAACCAAGCATAAAAACAAAGCATGTCTTGGTGCAAAATAACAACGTACTAAGGTTTAATAAAAAAATAGGGCCTTATGGTGTTGTAAAAGGAACGATGAAAGGGTTCAACTCAAAAGAGTCAAAGGATGATCAACTATCGCTATATAAGCTCGACTTGCATACACTATGGGAGATGATCAAAAATATTGGGAGAACAACATGAATGTTGTTTGACAAATAGTATAAGACATAAGAATTTATTTGTAGAAAGAATTTCTTGAAATGGAGCACTACAACGCAAGTTATAGCGAATGGAAGTATGAATTGAATTTGCATTAAAAAGGTCAAGAGAAGTTGAACTGAAGTACGATGGTTACGTATAAAAATATATGACATGAGTGTTTAGGGGTAAAAGGAATCAATTGAAAAGGTGGTACGATTTGCAAGATAAGATCAAATGAATGTTCGAATACAAATTTGAATCGCTCAAATTTGTAAGGTTCAAAGGTCAAAACTAATGATGCTACTGGATATAGGAGATCAATATGAGCGTGTAGAAAAAAGAATTACTAGATTTGAAATAGCGGATCAAAAGATACAAATATTTGAATATAACATTGAATCGGCTTAGAACGAAGTGAACACTTTTGGGCACTAATAGATAAATCTGATTTGATCAAAATTATAAGTTGAAGAGGTAAAACTAATGATACAAATGGGAAGATTACTTCGATACGAATCCGACGCAATTGGATTCATCTAAAACGGAGCTACGGATAAAAAGATATGATCAAAAGAAGTTCGAATATGAATATGAACAAATTTCGAAATTTGAAAATTTCAAAAAAAGTTGATATGATAGGTTCATCGGATAGGTGGGATCAAGACGAAACTCTAGGCGTTGGTTTCATCTAGTTCAGATAAACGAGTAAAAAGTTATGGCTATTTGAAAAATCAGGGCCAAGTTGTTTTACGGAAGAAAAGTGCCATGTCTAAAAGAATTCAAGTACTAATGTGTAAATACGAAGACTAATTAATATATCTAATTACTCTACCGTATACTACTGTAGGAATACTAGTCTAGAAATAATATACTACGGGAATATATAAAAAAAAATACGAAGAGAAATACCTTTAGAATGCAGAGTAAGAATTAATTCCAATGAGGAGACAACTTCGAGAAATCCCGCCAAAGAGAAAAGAATATTTTTATTTAATAAATCTAGTTAAACCAAAAGATTGATTTAACCCGAAATAGATGATTTTTGGATGCTCCTATGGATCTATATTTATAGGTGGAAGGGAGGTCTAATGGTCCATAGGTAGGCGATGTGGGACTAAATATATACGTAATGTAGGCAAACTAGAAAAAAGAGGGAAAGAGAGGTGCCACATGGGCCAAAGCAATTCGGCCACCGCACAACACATGCACATGGTTGGGCTGGTTGGCCTCGGCGCGCTTTGTTTTTTTTCTTCTTTTTTTTAGCTATTATATTTCTGTTTTGGAAAAAAATGTTAGAAATTAGGAAAGGTATATTTTTTTTCTTTCTTTACCGCCGCCCTGGGCGTGCCTTGCCACTGGGCCAAGATCCCCACCCCCTGGGATTAAATCCCCTATGCACCGAGCCCCTCCTTACCTCCCATTCTATTTGCCTGCGGGCCCCCCAACCGAAGCCTTTCTCCCTCCCCACGTCGTCTCCTTCCTTCCTCCCTCGTCCCTTCCTTTCTTCTCTGCCGACCGAGCCTACCCCCCAGACCACGGGATTCACCCCGAGTCCTTCTCCCTCTCTTACCTTAGCAGCACGGCGACTAACTCCGGTGAGATTCACGAAATCCCGTATTGCAGTTTTTTCAGAAAATTGCAATTTTAGAAAATTCATATCTATTAGTCTATAACTCCGAATTAGGTGATTCTTTCTGCGTTGGATCACAACTTTTATGAAGTTTCTGTAGATATATAATTTGTCTATGTTTGAATTAATAAAAATTGAGTTAGATCAGATTTGAATTAAAGCTTGTTTTGCTTATTCCGGGAGTTTAAAAATAGCTTTTAATTTGATTCTTTTTGCTGCTGCTTCCTATTGATCATATCTTTCAGTAGTTTAAGTTTAAATTTTTTTAAAATATTGTTAATTGGGGTTTTTACCAAAACAGATTCTGTTTTAGCTCTTTTAGGACTATGGCTATTATTTTTCTGGAAGTTGTTTTAAAATATTTTCTTTATTATTTCAGAAAGATTATTGTTTTGTTTATGTTAGTTAACAGTAGTTTTGCAACAAGTGTTGATTTTATTTTTATTTGTTATCATGAAATCAATTTTAGTTCCTTAGTAACGTGCAATTGTTTTCACCGTTGTTTCAAACCCCGTTTGGGAATATTTTCAAAAAGTTTTGTGAAAAATACTTTATTTTATCTTAGTTAAACTTATAACTTAGTTCTTTATTATTATTTTCTGTTAGACAAAACTATTTAGTGTTTGTCGTAGTAGAAGACTCTTTAGTTCTATTTGAAGTTTCCTTCGGTTTCTCATTCGCTTTCTCTCTTTTGTTTGATTGCTAGAATGATTGCTAGTATGAGTGCTTATGTGGATGTTATGTTTGCTATATAGATTTTCATCGGAGAGTGACGAGTAGTCTATCAAGTTATTTTCTCGAGAAATTCTTCTTCGTCAACATCACCAGGCAAGTCACTTTGATCATACTATCACCTATGTTTTATGCATCGTAGTTCTACCATCCTATGCCCAATTGCATGCTGCTTAGGTACTTGGAAATTTTAGTATAGATTGTAGTATCATGTGGTAGGCACACAACAATCCCGATACTTGGCCCCGGGACGACAAATTTCATATTGCTATGCTTGAGTAGACGGGATTTCGGTTGAGTGCATAACACGAGTGATGCGAGGTTGATAAAATAATCAAGACCGGTTAAGACAAGATTTTCAAGACCTCGGACGCAATGCAACTCTGGGTGAAGGACGGTTGATCGGCTCCCTGGAGAACCCAGTGGATGCCCGGGATGCTGGAGAGGCCATGACATCCTGCGGAAAGCTTCACCCAGGCTCAAAGAGAGGGACGGATATTTTTCAAGACCCAAGGCTTACCTGCACAGCCACAAGTCATTATGGGCTCTGGCTTGGTTGTACAACGCGGCGACTCTGGACAGGCGGTGATAGCAGATGTAGAAGAACGGTAGGAATGGATGGGCACCGACAGGGATTCAGAGGGACCCGCTGAAAGACCATGTTTTGATCATCCGGTCTTCAAACACCCTGAAGTGCGAGGACATACACGGAGGCGATCAAATCTTGTGGGGAACGTGTGCAAAACTCTGCAAAGTACGCAAACCTAATTGATTAGCCGTGTCCACGGTCATGGACAACTTGAGCCAAAGGAACTGAAGTTATCTGGAATTCTCAACACCATTAAATATATTTGATGAGGGTAATTATTGACAACTCGGGTATGAGAGCTGGTAGGCGGAACCATTTCGTTAACAACAAACCTTGTAGTAACATTTTGCTTTCAACCCCTCTTGTTGTAGGATAAAACTGGCTTTATGCAAAACTTAGCTCCACCGACCAGATATGCATGTAGAGATAGTTGATTATTACTTTACCCCTCTCTTATGTGACTTGCCGGCATATTCAATATGCTGACCTACACGGCTGCAACGTCTTATGTTGCAGATACTTTTCTTCGACGAGTAAGAGTACGATTCAGGGTTACGGTCTACACTCAACTTGCCGTTGGTGTTTATTGGGACTCCACTCCCTTGACCGCTTCCGCTGAGATAATTAAGGTATATATCAGTTTTACGCTATTTACATGTGATTGCACTTTGATATATACATTGATGTACTGTGTGTGCCAGCATACTGATCCAGGGATGGCACAGAAACACAGAGGCTTGATTCATCTTGAGTCGGGTCGCTACAGAGATGGTATTATCTCCACTATGCGGATCAAAGAGCACATCTCCTCAGGCAAGTTCAAAGCATATGCATGCAAAGGACCACAGGTTGACAGATGTAGAATACATGGAGCCCAGAAGGACCTCAGGACAACTGTATTGCCTTGTTTGGATATCACTTGTGAACTGCTTGTACGTCCAACATGCATTTCCGAAGTCAACGAGCTTGCAGCCTAGTTCAGCTTCCATCTCCATCCTATTCCTAGTCCCTTTGTTGCCCCGCCTATGCCCTCCTCCTCTCATCCTGTCCCCATCCTGGCTAGGACTGCCCTCATTTGCTATGCTCAGATCTCCCTTATCATCTGATTCGTCTATGTCAGCGAATGCCACTGCCCCATTGCCTTCTGAAGTTGAAGCAACTACATGTTTGGCTTTCTTTTGGATCTTCTTCTGTTGGTTCCTAGTGACGCCACTACTCGTTGATGGTCGAGCAGGAGCCCTTGGAGGTGGCTCGATGGCCCTTGCAGCAAGCGGCACCAGTGGCACACCTGATTTCCGGGGATCGTTTGAGGGGTCAATAGTGGACACGATGAATATGTTTTCGGGCCTCAGGTTAGTGTGGATAATGGAAAGCTCGCGGTGGAGGTAGTCAAGCCCAATGAGCACATGCCGGCATATCTCCTTAACCATTGGAAGCGGAATGCCACGATAGTCCGTGTACTTTATTAGGGTGAGCAAGTTATCACCAAGAAACTCAAACACCATGCAGACATGGCTCCCAATGGGGCTTGTGTGCTTGAAGTGGTCAAGAAGCTTAACAACACAACGGGAGTCTTCAAGGTCACCGTCAGCAATCTGCCTCAACATCTTGATCTCATCCATGAAAGCCTCCGAGTAGTGTTGTGCGCTCTTCTGCACCTTCAGGGCCACATACCTTTGCACAGATAACCAAAAGATTCAGAAACGCTAGACACGAGCAGCCTGATCCTCTATGCAAGTGGCATAAACATCAAAATATCTCGTGCAGTGTGATAGGATTGACGGATAAAATAGTAATAATGAGAAATTGATTTAGCAGTTCTGCATATGAGCTCTGGGACAAAAGAGCGAACAGTTGGTGGGCAGGTAGACAACTGCATCCAGATCAATATTTTTTTTCCTACATATCCTCGTCGCAAATCCTAGAGGCAGCGGGCTGATTTTAACAGGGGTTTCACGGCGAGGTGAGGGGGTGGTGAGCACGTATGGAGTGGGCGATGTCCCAGGCGAGCCAAGTAGTGGAGAAGTGGCCCCAACCGATCTTGGACTGCATGACGTAGGCGCCCTGCTTGAAGTTGTCCCCAGGGCCGACGACGTGGTAGCCGTCGCGGCCATAGTTCTTTGTGCCCTCGTCCTTATAGGTGTAGACGCTGTTGTCCATGTCCCCGTCCCCGTCGGCGGCGGCCGCCACCTTCGCCTCCTCCTCTGCCCAACGGCTCGCCCGTCGGAGCCTCGGCCATCGCGCGGGGGAGGCTCGGATCTAGGGTGGTGGCGCGCGGAGATGGAGGTGAGCATTGGAGGACTTGCGGACGGCGGCGCACGGCACCGTGGTAGGGGGTGGTGGCGCACTGGCGCTGGAGATGGGAGGTAAGGTCATGGGTGGTCTGGTGTTTTTCCTCCCGCACATACCGATTCAGCTTCACTTATCAATTGGATTGCTGGTTAATTTTAGAAAACACCAAAGACTTTTTTAAAATCACCGCGGTGGGTTTTCCGACGGAAGCGATAGCCTCTTTATTAGTAGGTAAATATTGCCTATGGACAATCTTCTCTTGCGTTAAACAAAAAACTTTCTACTAAACAACTAACTTAATTAATCTTTATTTAAATAACCCCTAACTTTTATTTACTTGTTCTTTATTACCTTGGAAACCTATCTATTACACCTACTAAGTACATATTCATGCATACAAAACATCCAAAGTTGACAAGATAATAGCATGGAACCATCAAAAATTATAGATACGTTGGAGACGTATCAAGCATCCCCAAGCTTAACTCCTGCTCGTCCTTGAGTAGGGAAGTGATGAAGACTGAATTTTTGATGTGGAATGCTACCTAGCATATTTTTCCTTTGTAACTTCTTTCATGTGACATGAATGTTCAGATCCGTAAGATTCAAAATAATAGTTTGCTATTGACATGAAAATAATAATACTTCAAGCAAACTAGCAAGGTAATCATGAACTTTAGAAACAACAAGGCCAAAGAAAGTTATCCCTACAAAATCATATAGTCTCGCTATGCTCCATCATCCCCACACAATGAATTTAAATCATGCACAACCCCGGTATTGGCCAAGTAATTGTTTTCGCACTCTTACTTTCTCAAACCTTGTTCAACTCTCACGCAATACATGAGTGTGAGCCATGGATATAGCACTATAGGTGGAATAGAGTGTGGTGGAGGTTGTGAGGCAAAAAGGAGGAGATGGTCACATTGACTCGGCGTATCAAAGGGCTATGGAGATGCCCATCAATAGATATCAATGTGAAAGAGTAGAGATTACCATGCAATGGATGCACTTAGAGCTATAAGTGTGTGAAAGCTCAAAAGGAGAACGAGTGGGTGTGCATCCAACTTGCTTGCTCATGAAGACCTAGGGCAATTTTGAGGAAGCCCATCATTGGAATATACAAGCCAAGTTATATAATGAAGATTCCCACTAGTATATGGTGGTGACAAAACAAGAGACTCTCAATCAGGAAGAACATGGTGCTATTGTGAAGCACAAGTGTGGAAAAAGATAGTAGCATTGTCCCTTCTCTCATTTTCTCTTTTTTTTGATTGGGCTCTTTGGCCTCTTTCCATATATTTTTTGGTGGGCATCTTTGGCCTTTTTTTATTTCCTCACATGGGACAATGCTCTAATAATGATGATAATCACACTTTTATTTACTCACAGCTCAATGCTTAGGTCAATGAGACTCTATAGGAAATGCCTCCGGCAGTGTACCGGGATGTGCAATGATCTACCTTAGCGTATGACTTGCTAGCTATCTTACAATCATGCAATGGCAATATGAGAGTGACGGCACATGTCATGAGACGGAACGGTGGGAGTTGCATGGCAATATATCTCAGAATGGCTATGAAAAGGCCATGATAGGTAGGTATGGTGGCTGTTTTGAGGAAGGTCTATGGTGGTTTTGTGTACCGGCGAAAGTTGTGCGACACTAGAGCAGCTAGCAATGGTGGAAGGTGAAAGTGCATCTATACAAAGGACTCACATTAGTCATGAAGAACTCACATACTTATTGCGAAAGTTTTTATTAGTAATCGAAACAAAGTGCTAAACGCACACTCGTAGGGGAAGGGTTGGTAGGTGTTAACCATCGCGCGATCCCGACCGCAACACAAAGGATGACAATCAATAAATCAATTATGCTGTGACTTCCTAACATAGCGGTTCACCATACGTGCATGTTACGGGAATCACTAACTTAAACACAAGTATTTCTAGATTCACAACACCCTACTAACATGACTCTTAATATTACCAAATCCATGTCTCAAAACTAATTGAGAGGAATCAAACTTCTCTTTACTTATCAATGCACATGAATATGGAAGTTTGTTATTTCCTCTTTGGATGCCTATCATCTTTAGGACTACTTTCATAGCACACGCCAACTATCAAGTTACTCAGAGAGAGCACTCTCAAAATGATATAAGTGAAGATCGAGAGTTCTTATTTCTCCATAATATGACACCGCCGTTCTCTAAAAGATCTAAGTGAAGCACTTAGAGCAAAGTTATCTAGCTCAAAAGATATAAGTGAAGCACATGTGAGCTAAATTTCCTAACTCAAAAGATATAAGCGAAGCTCAATGAGTATTCTAGCAAATTCACGATGAGTGCATGTCTCTCTCAAAAGGTGTGCAGCAAGGATGATTGTGACACAACAAAAAGAAAAGACTCCTATAATACACGACGCTCCAAGCAAAACACATATCATGTGGTGAATAAAAATATAGCTCCAAGTAATGTTACCGATGGATTGAAGACGAAAGAGGGGATGCCTTCCCGGGGCATCCCCAAGCTTAGGCTTTTTGTTGTCCTTGAAATTGGCTTGGGATGCCTTGGGCATCCCCAAGCTTGAGCTCTTTCCACTTTTTATCCCATTGTCCATGAGAACATCACCCAAAACTTGAAAACTTCACAACACAAAACTTAAACAGAAACTCGTGTTATCATTAGCACAACGAAAAAACTACCACCTCTTTAGGTACTGTAGAAAACTTGATTTCTATTTATATTGGTGTTAGATTAATGTATTCTCACTTTTCCATGAATAGTACCCCCCGATACTATCCATAGTTTCATCAAAATAAGCAATCAACACAACAAAAACAGAATCTGTCAAAAACAGACTAGTCTATAGCAATCTGTATACCTCGTATACCTCTGGTATCTCAAAAATTCTGATTTTTTTGAAAATTAGGGAAATTTGCATATCAACCAGCAGCAAAAAGAATCAACTCAAAATCTCTTTCTGTATAGGAATTAAAAATAATTTCGTTAGCGCAAAGTTTCTGTGTTTTTCAGCAAGATCAAACAACCATCACCAAAACTAGTCATAAAGGTTCTACTTGGCACAAACACAAAAAAAACACAAAAAACACAATCATAACAGTATTATGATGGTGTGGACACAACAAAACAGAAAGCAAAAAGCAAAGATAAATTTATTGCGTTGCCTCCCAACAAGCGCTATTGTTTAACGCCCTTAGCTAGGCATTGATAACTCAATGATGCTCACATAAAAGATAGCAATCGGACACGAAGAGAGCATCATGAAACATGTGAAAAACATATCTAAGTCTAACCTACTTCCTATGCATAGGCATTTTATATTAAAACAAATTGGTAAGACAACCAATAGTTACCAAATGCAAGGAAGAAGAAAGAGACAATATCAATCTCAACATAACGAGAGATGATTTAGTGATATGAAAATTTCTACCACAATATTTTCCTCTCTCATAACAATTACATGTGGGATCATATTAAAATTCAACAATATAGCTATCACATAGGATATTCTTTTCATGATCCACATGCATGCAAAGTTGACGCTCTTCAAAAATAGTGGGATTATCATCAACTAAAGTCATGACTTCTCCAAACCCACTTTCGATATTATTGCAAACATCATATTCATCATGAGGCTTAATTTTTTTTCAAGATCATAAGAAAAATCACTACCCCAATCATGATCATTGCAACAAGTAGTGGACATAGCAAAACTAGCATCCCCAAGCTTAGGGTTTTGCATATTTTTAGCATGATTGTCATTAATAGAATTTATAATGAAATCATTGCAATCATGCTTTTCATTCAAGGAGCCCTCGTGAATCACTCCATAAATTTCTTCATCATGATTTTCAGATTCACGCATCTCAATCAAAACTCCATAGAGAAAGTCAAGTGCACTCAACTCACTAGCAATTGGATCAACATAATTGGATCTCTTAAAGAGATTAGCAAGTGGATGAGGATCTATATCAATAGATTTTCAGCAAGCGAAGATGCAAGCATATTGAAGGCACATAGCACACAAGCAAAGGAAAGGCAAACGAAAAAGGCAAATATTTTTGTATTTTTTTTCAGAAGTGGTGGAGAGGAAAACGAGAGGCAAAAGGCAAAAAAAGTAAATGCAAGAGCTGAGTTTGCGACAATTACTTGGATAAGCTTCACTTAGAATAATCCCCGGTGCCAGAAATTGACACATTGGAGGAAGACTATTCTTAAATTGATGCTCCCCGGCAACGGCGCCAGAAATTCTTCTTGCAACCTCTTGAGCTTGCGTTGATTTTTCCCTTGAAGAGGAAAGGGTGATGCAGCACAGTAGAAGTAAATATTTCCCCCAGTTTGAGAACCAAGGTATCAATACAGTAGGAGTATCAAGCCAAGTCTCCAAAGTACCTGCGCAAAAACATCAAACTTGCACCCAACGCTACAAAGGGGTTGTCAATCCCTTCACGATTGATTGCAAGGTGAGATCTGAAGGCGGAAAGTGCAACAAAGTAAAAGTGTAGGGCTGAAAATATGATGTGAAGTAGACCCGGGGGCCATGGTGTTCACTAGAGGCTTCTCTAATGATAGCAAATATTACGGTGGGTGAACGAATCACTGTTGAGCAATTGATAGAACTGTGCAAAGTCATGACGATATCTAAGGCAATGATCATACATATAGGCATCACGTCCGAGACAAGTAGACCGATACTTTCTGCATCTACTATTTTTACTCCACACATCGACCACTATCCAGCATGCATCTAGTGTATTGAGTTGATAACAAACAGAGTAACACCTTAAGCAAGATGACATGATGTAGAGGGATAAATTCATGCAATAGATATAAAACCCATCCTTTTACCCTTGATGGCAACAACACGATGCGTGCCTCGCTACCCCTTCTGTCACTGGGTGAGGTCACCGCACGATATGAACCCAAAACCAAGCACTTCTCCCATTGCAAGAATTATAGATCAAGTTGGCAAAATGAAACCCACAACTTGAAGAGAATTACAAGGATATGAAATCATTCATATAAGAGATCAGAAGAAACTGAAATAAGATTCATAGATAATCTGATCATAAATCCACAATTCATCGGATTTGGACAAACACACCACAAAAGAAGATTACATTGGATAGATCTCCATGAAGATCATGGAGAACTTTGTATTGAAGATCCAAGAGAGAGAAGAAGCCATCTAGCTACTAGTTATGGACCCGAAGGTCTATGGTGAACTACTCACGCATCATCGGAGAGGCAATGGTGTTGATGAAGAAGCTTGCGGCAGCGGAAAAGTATTTTCGTGGCTCTCTCCCGTGGTTTCCGATTTTTCGGGGATTTATAGGCGGAAGAAGTAGGGCAGAGGAGCCACAGGGGGCCCACAAGCGTGCTAGGCGCCCCCCAGGCCGCGACTAGGGGGCTTGTGGCTTCCCCTGGTGCCTTGTGCCTTGGTTCTCAAGCTCCCTGCATATCTTCTGTTCCGGAAAAAAATCTTTTCAGAGGTTTTATTCCATTTGGACTCCGTTTAATATTCTCCTCTAAAAAAGGTCAAAAACACGGAAAAACACGAACTGGCACTTGGCACTGAGTTAATAAGTTAGTCCCAAAAAAGATATAAAAGGCATACAAAACATCCAAAGTTTGACAAGATAATAGCATGGAACCATCAAATATTTTAGATACGTTGGAGACGTATCATTGACCGACTCCTACATTGGTGGGTTACGTATGCTTATCCCTGTACGGATGTGCCACTTGTGTTTATAACTAGTCATGTCGACCCAGGTTCTGTGACATTTGAATGCTAGGGACATATTCAAATACGTGAACCAAAAGACATAAACGTTCCCGACCAAGGTAAGGTGGCAACCATGGGGATAACCGTGCGTGAGGCCGCAAAGTGATGAGATATGTTACATGCTAGGTTCTTATGGCTTAGGATTTGGGTCCCGACGGTGTAATCCTCTCCCTCATGTTATATTCAATTGCCTATGGACAATCTTCTCTTGCGTTAAACAAAAAACTTTCTACTAAACAACTAACTTAATTAATCTTTATTTAAAAAACCCCTAACTTTTATTTACTTGGTCTTTATTACCTTGGAACCTATCTATTACACCTACTAAGTACTTCTAGTTTCCTTCCCGCAAAGTAGTTTCATAGTTGTTCTAAGTACAGTAAGCATTAGCGTGTGTAGAGTTGCATTGGTGATCGATAGAGCTTGAGAGAATATTAATTCTACATTTAGCTCCTAGTTGGGTTCGACACTCTTACTTATCGAAAAAGGCTACAAATGACCCCCTAAACTTGTCTGTTATCAAGAGTGTGTATATCCATGGACTCACATTAGTCATAAAAACTCATATACTTATTGTAAAGCCTATTAGATGTATTGAAGCAAAGTACTACCGCATCCCCGTAGGGAGGAGAACGGGAGGAGTTAACCATAGTGCGCCCATGATTCAAACAACAAGATAGGATTACATTTGATACATAAAAATGCTCACACCCCATCACCATGCCATGAGCAATATTTAGAGGAGAAGTTAATAAGTATCTTTAATACCGATATTTCTATTAACCAATGATCATGAACCTATATCCTTTCATATTACTAAATAAATAGAATTAGACCATACATTTCTTATTTGTTGAGCTACAGGAAAGTTTTTATTATATCCTCCTTGAATACTTATTCTTTCCGGACTAGTCTTATAACACGTGCGAATTACCATTCCTATTTTGGTAGACTCTCAAAAAGATTTAAGTGAAGCATGAGAGTGCAACTATTTCTACAAAATATAACCACCTCTGTCCTCTAAAAGATAAAAGTGAATCAGTAGAGCAACAACGTAGCTCAAAAGCTATAAGTGAAGCATATAGAGTATTGTAATAAAATATGATGAAAATGTGTCTCTCTCAAAAGGTGTGTTCAGCAAACAATGATTATGGAAAACTAAAAGAAAGAAAACTATAATACACGACGCTCCAAGCAAAACTCATATTATGTGATGAATAAAAATATAGCTCCAATTGACGTACCGATAGAATGGAGACGAAAGACGGGATGCCATCCGGGGCATCCGAAGCTTAGACGCTTGGGTCTTCCTTTAATATTACCTTGGTGTGCCTTAGGCATCCCCAATATTAGGTTCTTGTCAATCCTTATTCCTTCATCCATCGTTGTCTCACCCAAAACTTGAAACTTCAGCATACAAAACTCAACAGAAACCTCGTGAGAGTCATTAGTATAATGAACGTATCACAAACTTTAGGTACTATTATAAATTGATTCATATTTAATTCTTGAATAATAGGTATTGTATTCTAACTTGTCCATAACTTATCCCACCAATACAATCCATAACGTCATTAAAACAAGCAAACTATGCAAGCAAAAAAATTGAATTTGTCTAAAACAAAATAGTTTGTAATGATCTGTACAAAAAACCATACTTGAGTAACTTGGAAAAATTCAAAAAATAGAAAAATCTGGGAAATTTGTATATAAATACTGTGTATAAAGTTCCGATAAATAAGATGTTCTAGTAAAATCAGAGAAATTAATTATTGTGTGCAAAAGTTTTTGTTTTTGCATAGGATCAATTCTACTATCATCCAAATCATCACAAAGGCTTTACTTGACACAAACACTAATCAAAACATAAAAAATACAATCATTATAGTAGAAATAATTATGTCATCACAATAAAACATAAAACATTGGGTTTTCTCCCAACAAGCTCTTTATTTACTTCCATTAAGTTAGGAATGGGATAATAATGATGCTCGCATAAAAGACAAGAATTGAAGCACAAAGAGAGCATCCTATAGCATGTGAAAACACATCTAAGTCTAACATACTTCCTATGTGTAGGAATTTTATAGGAAAACAAAATATCAACACAAGTAATATCTAGGATATGCAAATAGGAAGAGTGAAGCATTAATAATTTCAACACAAAGAGAGGTAATTTAGTGACATGAAGATTTTCATAACCATATTTGCCTCTCTCAAAACAATTACGTGTAGGATCATAATCAAACTCAACGATATAACTACGATGTAAGACATTCTCTTTACAATCCATACACATGCAAATCTTATAATCTTCCAAGATAGTGGGATTAACAACTAAAGTCATGACCTCTCCAAACACACTTTGATCAAAAATTCATAAGATTGATCATTCTCCAAAGTAGTGCAATCATTATTACCTAAAACTAACTATATGGCCATTGGGGACATAATTTAATCATGAAACTATGGCCTCGATGATGATTAAATAGACCCCTTGGCCATAGTTTAATAAAAAAACTATGCGCTTTCCGATACCGTGTTGGATGGGGAAATCATGACAGGTAGGATCATTAGCAATATGATTAAATAGACCCCGAGATAATAGTTTTCACTAGAGGCTTCTCTCTTGAACACATATCATACGGTGGATAGATAAATTACGGTTGGGCAATTGACAGAAAAGTGCATAGTTATGATGTTATTCACGACAATGATCATGTATATAGGCATAACATCCATAAACAAGTAGATCAAAACGATGTTACATCTACTACTATTACTCCACTTCGAGGGCTCTTATATGCTTGACTCTCTAGGTATTAAGTTCATACAAACAAATTAATGCTTGGAGCAAGCTGACATGATGTAGACAACATAAACCTAATCAATAGAATAAACATGTATCCGCGTATGTTCTTTTGGACGCAAACGCAAGCCAAATTTGGGCCGGAAATGGGCGGTCATTGCGGTCGATGAGTGGAGGAATAGTAGTAGATGTAGTCAGGAGTCGGTCTACTTTCTTATGGACGTGATGCCTATATGTATGATCATTGTCGTGAATAAATATTACATAACTATGCACTTTTTTATCAATTGCCCAACACTAATTTGTTTACCCATCGTACGCTTTCTTCATGAGAGAAGCCTCTCGCGAAAACTATGGCCCCCAGGTCTTAACAAATCATATTACAAAATCACTAAAAATATTGCCACTCTTTTACTACTATTATTTAATTTTATATTTATATTATCTATCTATCAGTACTTATCACTTGCAACTAACAAGTTCAAGGGGCTTGACAACCCTCTTACCCGCGTCGGGTGCAAGTGTTTGCTATTTTGTTGTGTAGGTGCTGAAGAGCGCATTTGTGTGGTCCTCCTATTGGTTCGATAACCTTGGTTCTCGCTGAGGGAAATATTTATCTCTAATGTGCAACATCTCCTCTCCTCTTTGGGGAAAATCCCAACATAGTTTACAAGTAGCAACGGGCTCGGTCATCCCCTGCTTGTGCTGAAGGTAGAGTCGAAGGCGCGAGTGCTAGCGGAGTATACAAGGGTGATGGTCAGCGAGCCCGACAACCCTACACACCTTCTGGGGCTCCTCGTCACGTTGTGTGAATCGACGAAGGGGCCACAACGCCACCCCAATGACCTGGTTGACACGTCGGGTCTGCAATAGGTGGTTGTCACCTATGTGGATGATGTCAGCATCAACCTGGGGAGCGAGGATGTGAAAGCACAACTTCTCCCTAGGTGGTTTTTGTCTTGGTTTTGTCATGGATGATGTCCTTGTGAAAGGACTTAGTGGTGAAGCCATCGCAACTATGTGGCGACTCAAAGGGGTTGTTCGGGAAACGGGAGACGAGTTTACCCAGGTTCGGCCCCTTAGATTGAGGTAAAAGCCTACGCCCTGCTATGTGTATATTGTTGTGGAAATCGATTACAAGGGTGCGGATTCGCCTGACCTAGATCTCGATTTATGTTAAGTTATTCCTATCAACCCTAGAGACTCTCCTTTATATGCAGGTCGAGACTCTAGTTTTACAAGAGTCCGGGTCATATTACAATTCATGCGCCGGTATGTCTCTAACTCGCCTTGTCTCTTATGCAAGAAAAATCCAAGCGACTCCTTTCCCATATGGGTCGTAAGTCGCATTCTTCGTGTCTTGGGCCTTAGCCGGCTCTCACGGTATACGCCTTATGTCTTCCATTTCATAAGTCACGGCCCATCTTGAATAAGGAATACTGAGCCGCCATTTATCCTAACCCGCCCCCCTAGGGAGAGTCTTATGACGGGATAATATCCCCAAGATTAGGCCCTAGATTGACTTGAAATTTGTTCACGTCAGTACAAATTTCTTGTTCGTATGGCAGCTAAATTAAAAGCTCCATCTGCTCCCAACGGAGGACTCGCCGGCTTATAAGCTTCCCTTGATTTTCTGCAGCAAAAATTAATGACGTCAGCCTATCCCAAAATTTCAGGAATCTTCATGACGTCATCCCAACGACTCTTTTGCTCTTATCTGTCCGGCCCAATAAATGAGGTACCATCAATTACAAAATTTACGAGGCCCTCTAAAATCCCGCGCCTGCCGTTTCCATTTCCTCCTCGGTCTTTAGATACCGATAGGAGAATCTCTTTTTTACTTTTACCCTAGCTCATCTTCTTCTTCTACCTCGAGCCTTTGGTCCACGACGCACCGCTGTTGCGACTTCCTCTGGCGAACATTCCGATGCAAGGGTTTCACCGCCGCACGTATTCTGCACGGAGCCACAACCTTCTTCTGCCTCCGTCGACACCATCAGGTACGCCTTCATCTTCTATAGCAGATCTGTTTAGATCACCCACCATGGCTCACCGGAGATCTTAGGGTTCGTCGTGCCTCCATTAATAGCACGAGTTCATCCGATTCTTTTAGCGAATACACCCCATCGATAAGTTGCGGAATGGACATGAAATCAATCTCGCACAAACTTCACAGATTTCTCTGCGAGAACCTTGCGGTTATTTAGTTGTTGCCACCTCCATGCTTCAATTTTTTCGTAGCCATTAAATTTCCTTTTTCGCCCTATTGATAGATCCATCTTTTTCTTCTCGTAGGCCGGTTTAAATATATTTATAACTCGTCACCTTCATGAGCCGCCTTGTAGTCAGGTGACTCAAGTTTAATGAATTTCTTTGACTGCCTATTTCTCTAGCTCCTTGCTTCTCAACGATTTTAATTTCGTTAGAATAACCCGCCAATCATGCTTATGCAGCTTGCCTCTTTCCGATTCTGAAAACCATGTCAAAACCATCAAAGTGTGACTGGGTGCCTTCTGACATTGATGAAGCCGCCTTGCAACAATTCATGTTAGTGGGGACCTTGTCTTCTAAAGAAATAATTGGATGGAGAGCCGCTGCTGGAGAAGTGTGACCTCAACCTGCCGGAGGGGAAGTAGTGGTTTTCGTAGACCATCTAGAATTAGGCTTCTCTCCTCCTAGCTCAAAATTCTTTCGGGATACCCTCAACTTTTTCAAGCTTCACCCCAAGACCTAGGTCCTAATTCCATCAGCAACTTATGTCAGTTCCAGGTATTTTGTGAAGCATATCTAGGAATAGAACGCGTTGTTCCCTTATTTAGGGAATTCTTCTATTTAAACCGCCAAACTGAATGGGCTGACGACACCAGCTTAGAACTTAGTGGAGTCACAATCCAGAGACGACGTGAAATTGGCTTTCCTGGTGCTGCCTTACCCAGCCATCCCAAAGGTTGGGGGAAAACCTGGTTTTATTGCAAGAATACTACACCTGCTCAGGAAAATCCTTTGCCGGGTTCTCATATTTTCCTCCGCTAGCTTAAAGCGGAGGATATGCCCATCCTTGAGGCTGTGGGCGCGGGCAAAGGCTTTCCAGCCCCACCTGAGCAGCATGGAGTGGCGCTTCGGGTACTCCACGTGCGCCTACATAGCGCCCTGGGAGAAGCCGTGCGCCCACAACCACAAGGCAGGGGGCCTGGCAGCCTCCATCGCCCTAGCCAAAGGGCGGGGGAGATGCAGGTGGCGCTGCGGAACGCCGTGTAGTTCCACGAGGAACTCTAGCGCCATCCCGTCTGAGTGCCCGCCAAGCCCAGGAGAAGGCGGAGACGCTGTACTAGCACTCTGCCTCCCTCGGCCACGACCCCGGCGTCCTCGACCCCTCGAGCCTCTCCCGCCACGGTCGACGGGGCTATCGCTGGCTACGGCCCTTGATGTTGTGCCACGATCCGAGCGGGATCCCCTTGCCGCCCTGGCAGCCAACAGAGGCCGGCCCCGTCCCCTAACCATGGTTAGGGAAGGGTGCCACCGGCAAAGCTAAAAGAAACAAGAGAAGACAAGGCGATAGGCACGGAAGGCTTCGAGAGTGAGATGGGTGAGCAAAACCTCCGCGCAAACACTCTAATTTATAGGGAAAAGCTCGGAGGCCACCCTCCTCGCTTCAGAAGCCACCACCCCTCTCGCCCAATCACCCTCAAGTCACGAACGGAACATGGAACAGCCCTGATGCGCCAATGCATGCAGGGGCGGGTCCATCCATGCCCGCGGCTTTTGAGGCCACGATCGCCACTTGCCTGACCGTTGCTGCGCATGTCCGGCATGCGACAGAGGCGTTTTCAGGGAATAAAGAGGCCATCACGCGCACGCGGTGCACCCTCCCACTTTGTGCGTTCAATGCGCGACGTGGGGAAATAAAGCTTGTAAAGGCTCGATTCCGATAAGCCCGACGCCTGCGAGTCCGTGGACTGCTTTGGGCCTGGCCCGATAATGCCTCGCATGCGTGTGTGGCCCAGGCCCGGGGGCTCCTGTCGGTGCACTGAAAACCGGGGTCTCGAGTGCCCCGGACTAGTGCGCGGACACCGACAGCCCCTCTATAGCGGCAAGGCGCGTCGCTGGAGCCTAGGGCGGAAGCAAGACTCAGAAGCCTCCCAAGTACAGATTGCAAGCCCCCGGCAAGCACTCGCTTGCTGGGAATGAAGAAGAGACCCCGACAGGAGCTCCCTGCCGGGGAGATACACAATGCCAAGGCGAGACCCTCCCGCCAAGGAAGGAGGACTGAGCCCCGGCAAGCCATCCTTGCCGGGAAGATTGACAAGGCCTCGGCAGGCCATCACCTCCCTGCCGAGAGGAACAAGAAGATCCCCCGGCAAGGTAACCCTTCTAGGAAGGAAGAGAAGGCCCGAGGAGAGGCGCGGGCCCAGGGCGCCTCCGCGACATGTGAACGCCTCCACCGACGAACACGCCACCACCGATGCATGGACCACATGTCCGTCCACACCCCAGCGTGACACCCCGAAGTTGCCACGTGTGGGTACATGTCCAACTCCCCCTGACAAGGTCAGGGAAGTCTATCGAAGCATTTAATGCACTTCAGTAACACTGTGGCGGTCGGTCGACGCTGTTCCACTCGTGAACCCACCGTTCACCCGTTAAGCCACTATGGTGACCCCTTCGGCTATAAAAGGAGGCCCGAGGCTCAGTAGAAAGGGATTTTTGGCTTTTTGACCAATCGAAAGGCTGTAAAAGGGACAGATCTACAATAACCCCAAAACAAATAACTAAACACATATAGGAGTAGGGTTTTACGCACCATGCGACCTGAACCTGGGTAAAAGAGACCTTATCGGGCCCTGATTTTTGGTTCTGCTCTTGCCACAACCCCTCTCCCCGCTAAACCAGCAAAAGGGGACCCTCGAGGCCCCCATAGGTGTTGATCCTTTCGCCGACAGCGGGTGCCACATTCGGCTGGTCCTGAGCCGCCGTGCTTCCTGCCATATAGGTGGCGACTTGGCGGGGTGGTTCCTGTGGCCCTTCAGAGATCGCCACCTCAGGAAAACCGCCCATCTTTCCCTCGTAGAGAGGATAGATTGAGTCAGTATCTCCGATCGATGACTCGCCATCAGAATTGACAGGGGTATCTCCACCAGCTTCCAGCTCATCCGTGAGGCTAGCCCCTTGCGTGAACCCGACGACTACGCGACGCCGTCCAATCCGAGATGTGGCGGATTGGGCGAGCCAAGCTGGCTGATACGTCTCCAACATATCTATAATTTTTGATGGTTTCATGACATTATCTTGTCAAACTTTGGATGTTTTGTATGCCTTTTATATCTTTCTTGGGACTAACTTATTAACTCAGTGCCAAGTGCCAGTTCCTGTTTTTTCCGTGTTTTTGACCCTTTTCAGAGGAGGATTTTAAACGGTGTCCAAACAGAATAAAACTTCCGAAAATATTTTTTCCGGAACAGAAGATACGCGTCAAACTTGAGAACCAAGGTACGGGCCAGCAGGGGACCCACAAGGCCCCTAGGCGCGACCAGGGGGGTCCGCGCCTCCCAGGCTTGTGGGATCCCTGGGCCTCCCCTGCCCTAGCTCCTTCGCCTATATATTCCCTAAAATCCCAGAAAAAATCAGGAGATCAACGAAAACACTTTTCCGCCGCCGCAAGCTTCTGTCTCAGCAAGATCCCATCTGGGCCACGTTCTGGTGCCCTGCCGGAGGGGAGATTCGGATACGGAGGGCTTCTTCATCAACACCATGACCTCTCCGATGATGCGTGAGTAGTTCACCATAGACCTACGGGTCCATAGCTAGTAGCTAGATGGCTTCTTCTCTCTTTGATCTTCAATACAAAGTTCTCCATGATCTTCATGGAGATCTATCAGATGTAATCTTCTTTGCTGTGTGTTTGTCGAGATCCGATGAATTGTGGATTTATGATCAGATTATCTATGAATCTTATTTGAGTTTCTTCTGATCTCTCTTATGGTCTATAGCCACCCAGTGCTCGCCTTGACAGGTTTCCACTACTTGGGGTGCATGATTTCATATCCTTGTAATTCTCTTCGAGTTGTGGGTTTCGTTTAGCCAACTTGATCTATGATTCTTGCAATCGGAGAAGTGCTTGGTTTTGGTTTCATACCGTGCGGTGACCTCACCCAGTGACAGAAGGGGTAGCGAGGCACATATCATGTTGTTGCCATCAAGGGTAAAAAGATGGGGTTTTCATCATTGGTTTGAGTTTATCCCTCTACATCATGTCATCTTGCTTAAAGCGTTACTCTGTTCGTCACGAACTCAATACACTAGATGCATGCTGGATAGCGGTCGATGTGTGGAGTAATAGTAGTAGATGCAGAAAGTATCGGTCTACTTGTCTCGGACGTGATGGCTATATGTATGATCATTGCCTTAGATATCGTCATGACTTTGCACGGTTCTATCAATTGCTTGACAGTAATTTGTTCACCCACCGTAATATTTTCTATTTTGAGAGAATTCTCTAGTGAACACTATGGCCCCCGAGTCTACTTCACACCATATTTTCAGCCTTACTCTTTTACTTCGTTGCACTTTCTGCCTTCAGATCTCACTTTGCAATCAATCTTGAAGGGATTGACAACCCCTTTCTAGCGTTGGGTGCAAGCTCTTTTGTGTTTGCGCAGGTACTCTGGACTTGACGAGATTCTCCTACTGTATTGATACCTTGGTTCTCAAACTGAGGGAAATACTTACCGCTCCTGTGCTGCATCACCCTTTCCTCTTCAAGGGAAAAACCAACACAAGCCAAGTCTCCGTCAACGTGCCAATTTCTAGCGCTGTTGTTTGAGAAGTAGCAGAAGGATTTCTGGCGCCGTTGCCAGGGAGGATCAAGTCAAGAACTCATCCAAGTAAGTGTCGCAAACTCATCTCTTGCATTTACTTTTTTGCCTCTCATTTTTTTCTCCCCCTCTTCTGAAAAAAAACAAACAAAAATATTTGCCTCTTTCCTTTCCTTTTTCGTTCGCCCTTTTCTCTCGCTTGCTTTTTGTTCGCTTGTGTGCTTGCTTGCTTGCTGAAGTCACCATGACTGAAAACACCAAACTTTGTGACTTCTCAAATACTAATAATAATGATTTTATTAGTACTCCGATTGCTCCCGCCACTAGTGCGGAATCATACGAAATCAATGCTACTTTGGTGAATCTTGTTATGAAAGAGCAATTCTCCGGCCTTCCTAGTGAAGATGCCGCATCCCATCTTAATACCTTCATTGAGCTTTGCGATATGCAAAAGAAGAAAGATGTGGATAATGATGTGATTAAATTGAAGATTTTTCCTTTCTCGTTGCGAGATCGAGCAAAAACTTGGTTTTCGTCTTTTCCCAAAAATAGTATTGATTCTTGGAATAAGTGCAAAGATGCTTACATATCCAAGTATTTTACGCCGGATAAGATTATCTCTCTCCGTAATGATTTCATGAATTTTAAGAAACTTTATCATGAACATGTTGCACAATCTTGGGAGAGAATGAAATTGATGATTAGAAATTGTCCTGCTCATGGCTTGAGTCTTTGGATGATTATACAAATCTTTTATGCTGGCTTGAATTTCGCTTCTAGAAATATCTTGGACTCCACCTCAGGTGGAACGTTCATGGAAATCACGTTAGGAGAAGCTACAAAACTCCTAGACAATATCATGACGAACTACTCTCAGTGCCACACTGAAAGGTCACCTACTAGTAAGAAGGTACACGCTATAGAAGAAATTAACTCGTTAAGTGCTAAGATGGACGAGTTAATAAATTTGGTAGCTAGTAGAAGTGCTCCTTTAGATCCTAATGATATGCCCTGGTCTTCCTTGATTGAGAGTAGCAATGCTAGCTTGGATGTTAATTTTGTTGGTAGGAATAATTTTGGCAACAACAATGCTTTTAGAGGAAACAATGTTCCTAGACCTTTTCCTAGTAACCCCTCTAATAACTTTGGCAACTCCTACAACAATACTCATGGAAATTACAACAGATTACCCTCTGATCTAGAGAGTAATATCAAAGCGTTTATCAACTCGCAATTTTTTTCAATGCGTCCATGGAGGAAAAACTACTCAAAATTGACGATTTGGCTAGGAGCGTTGATAGAATGTCTAGTGATATTGATGCTTTGAAAGTTAGATGTGCTCCTCCCAAGATCAATATGGATGAAACTTTGAAAGCTATGCGTGTTTCCATGAGTGAGAGCATAGAAAGAACCGCCCAAATTCGTGCTAGACATGAATGGCTTAAAAAGGCGTGTTCTCGTGATAAGAATCATGAAGATCTTAAAGTGCTTGGTGTGACTCCCATTGAATTTTTGTTTTCTTGTGTCAAACCTAATGATGATGGGGCTAGATATGAATCCACTTTGGTTGAAAAACACCCCAATGATTCGGAGTCCATCTATCTTGATGCTAAAAGCATTGAAAGTGGAGTAGAAGATATTAAAACTTTGAGTAGTAATGAAATTACTACTTTGGATTTCAAGGAATTCAATTATGATAGTTTCTCCTAGATTGAATGCATTTCCTTGATGCAATCCATGCTAAACTCTCCACACGCTTATAGCCGAAACAAGGCCTTTACCGATCATATCGTCGAAGCTATGATAAAATCTCTTGAAGAGAAACTTGAATTGGAAGTTTCTGTCCCTAGAAAGCTTCATGATGAGTGGGAACCTACTATCAAAATCAAAATAAAAAACTATGAATGCAATGCTTTGTGTGATTTGGGTGCTAGTGTTTTCGCGATTCGAAAGTCTTTATGTGATGTTCTTGGTTTTAATGAGATTGAGGAGTGTTCTCTTAATTTATATCTTGCGGATTCTACTGTCAAGAAACCCATGGGAAGGATCAATGATGTTCTTATTATCGCAAATAGGAACTATGTACCCGTGGATTTCATTGTGCTTGACACTGATTGCAATCCTACATGCCCTATCATTCTTGGTAGACCTTTCCTAAGGACTATCGGTGCTATCATCGATATGAAGGAAGGGACTATTAGATTTCAATTTCCTTTAGATAAGGGCATGGGGAATTTTCCTAGAAAGAAAATAAGATTGCCTTATGAATCCATGATGAGGGCTACTTATGGTTTGAGCCCCAAAGACGACGATACGTGATTCTATCGCCTTATGGCTAGCTAAGGGCGTTAAACAATAGCGCTTGTTGGGAGGCAACCCAATGAACTTATCTTTTTATTTCTATTTTGTTGCGTCCGCACTATCATAATTCTGTTATGATTGTGTCTTTTGTGTTTCTTTTTGTGTTTGAGCCAAGCAAAACCTTTATGACTAGTCTTGGTGATGATTGTTTGATCCTGCTAGAAAAAGACAGAAATTTTTCGCTCACAAGATTATTTTTAATTTTCATTCAGAAAGAGCTTTTGAGTTGATTCTTCTTTATGCTGGTTCATATGCCTTTTGCCCAGGCATATGTAATTTTTCAGAATTTTTGAGGTACCAGAAGTATACGAAGTATACAGATTACTACAGACTGGTCTGTTTTTGACAGATTATGTTTTTGTTGAGTTGGTTGCTTGTTTTGATGAAACTATGGATAGTATCGCAGGGGTACTAGCCATGTAAAAGTGAGAATACAGTAATCTAACATCAATATAAATAGAAATCAAGATTGATACAGTACCTAAAGAGGTGGTAGTTTGTTTTCTTGTGCTAATGATATCATGAGTTTCTGTTTAAGTTTTGTGTTGTGAAGTTTTCAAGTTTTGGGTGATGCTCTCATGGACAAAGGGATAAAGAGTGGAAAGAGCTCAAGCTTGGGGATGCCCAAGGCACCCCAATCCAAATTCAAGGACACCAAAAAGCCTAAGCTTGGGGATGCCCTAGGAAGGCATCCCCTCTTTCGTCTTCAATCCATCGGTAACATTACTTGGAGCTATATTTTTATTCACCACATGATATGTGTTTTTCTTGGAGCGTCTTGTATCGTAGGAGTCTTTTCTTTTTGTTGTGTCACAATCATCCTTGCTACACACCTTTTGAGAGAGACATGCACTCATCGTGAATTTGCTAGAATGCTCATTGTGCTTCACTTATATCTTTTGAGCTAGATAATTTTGCTCTATGTGCTTCACTTAGATCTTTTAGAGCACGGCGGTGCATGACTTGGTAGTTGGCTTGTGCTATGAAAGTAGTCCCAAAGGTGATAGGTACCCAAATAGGATACAAAAACTGCCATCTTCTTGTGCGTTGAGTAGAAAGAGAAGTTTGATCCCTCTTAGTTAGTTTTGAGACGTGGATTTGGTAATATTAAGAGTTATGTTAATAGGGTGTTGTGAATCTAGAAATACTTGTGTTGAAGTTAGTGATTCCCGTAACATGCACGTATGGTGAACCGCTATGTTAGGAAGTCGGAGCATAATTGATCTATTGATTTTCATCCTTTGTGTTGAGGTCGGGATCGCGCGATGGTTAACACCTACCAACCCTTCCCCTAGGAGTATGTGTTTAGCACTTTGTTTCGATTACTAATAAAAACTTTCGCAACAAGTATGTGACTTCTTCATGACTAATGTGAGTCCATGGTATAGATGCACTTTCACCTTCCACCATTGCTAGACTCTCTAGTACCGCGCAATTTTCACCGGTGCACAAACCCACCATATGCCTTCCTCAAAACAGCCACCATACCTACCTACTATGGCATTTTCATAGCCATTCCGAGATATATTGCCATGCAAATCCCACCGTACCGTCTCATGACTTGTGCCGTCACTCTCATATTGCCATTGCATGATCGTAAGACAGCTAGCGAGATGTTTCAACGTCATACGCCAAGCTAGATCGTTGCACATCCCGGTACACTTCTGTTGGCATTTCCTATAGAGTCATCATCGTTCTAAGCTTTGAGTAAATAAAAGTGTGATGATCATCATTATTAGAGCATTGTACCATGTGAGGAAATAAAAAAAATAGGCCAAAGAGCCCAAATAAAAAAAAGAGGCCAAAGAGCCCAAATAAAATAAATAAAGAGAAGAGAAGAGAGAAAAAGAGAGAAGGGACAATGCTACTATCTTTTTCCACCCTTGTGCTTCATAATAGCACCATGTTCTTCATGATTGAGAGCTTCTTGCTTTGTCACCACCATATATTAGTGGGAATCTTTATTATATAACTTGGCTTGTATATTCCAATGATGGGATTTCTCAAAATTGCCCTAGGTCTTAGTGAGCAAGCAAGTTGGATGCACACCCACTACTTCTCCTTTTGAGCTTTCACATACTTATAGCTCTCGTGCATCCTTTGTATGGCAATCCCTACTCATTCACATTGATATCTATTAATGGGCATCTCCGTAACCCTTTGATAGACCGAGTCAATGTGACCATCTCCTCCTTTTTTGTCTCACAACCACCACCACACTCTATTTCACCTATAGTGCTATATCCATGGCTCACGCTCATGTATTGCATGATAGTTGAAAAAAGTTTGAGAAAGTAAGAGTGCGAAAACAATTACTTGGCCAATACCGGGGTTGTGGATGATTTATGTTAGTTGTGTGAGGATGATGGAGCATAGCCAGACTATATGATTTTGTAGGGATAACTTTCTTTGGCCTTGCTATTTTGAAAGTTCATGATTACCTTGCTAGTTTGCTTGAAGTATTATTGTTTTCATGTCAATAGCAAACTATTGTTTTGAATCTTACGGATCTGAACATTCATGTCACATGAAAGAAGTTACAAAGGACAATTATGCTAGGTAGCATTCCACATCAAAAATTCAGTCTTTATCACTTCCCTACTCGAGGACGAGCAGGAGTTAAGCTTGGGGATGCTTGATACGTCTCCAACGTATCTATAATTTTTGATGGTTTCATGCTATTATCTTGCCAAACTTTGGATGTTTTGTATGCCTTTTATATCTTTTTTGGGACTAACTTATTAACTCAGTGCCAAGTGCCAGTTCCTGTTTTTTCCGTGTTTTTGACCCTTTTCAGAGGAGGATTTTTAACGGTGTCCAAACGGAATAAAACTTCCGAAAAGATTTTTTCCGGAATAGAAGATACGCGTCAAGCTTGAGAACCAAGGGAGGGGCCAGCAGGGGACCCCACAAGCCCCCTAGGCGCGGCCAGGGGGACCCGCGCCTCCCAGGCTTGGGGGCTCTGTGACGCCCTCAGTTTAATCATACGCTAATCATACACGCAAATGCGTACGATCAAACCCAAGGACTCACGGGAAGATATCACAACACAACTCTAGACACAAATAAAACAATATCAGCTTCATATTACAAGCCAGGGGCTCAAGGGCTAGAATATGGAAGTTCGATAAACACACGAGTCAGCGGAAGCAACAATATCTTAGTACAGACATAAAACATGGGGTGCCCTAGAGAAGGCTAGCACAAAAGATACAATGATCGAACGAGGCGGGGCCTCCTGCCTGGGAACCTCCTAACTACTCCTGATCATCACCGGCCTCCACGTAGTAGTAGGCACCGTCGGGGTAGCTGTCGTCGTCGACGGGGGCCTCCATCTCCTAGGCTCCGTCATCTAGTCGCAGCAAATGGATCAAGGGGACAAGGGGGGAGCAAAGCAGCGGTGAGTACTCATCCGAAGTACTCGCAAGTCTTACATCAGAACTGTTCTAAGTATGCATCAATATCAAAGAAGGGGGTGGTTATATGTGGACTGACTGCAGCAACGCGAGAATAGAGAGAGAAGGCCTAGTCCTATCGAAGACTAGCATCTTCTGGGTCTTGCAGCAATAAACGAGAGTAGAGCAAGGTAACACAATTTGTTCATATTATTGCAGCATTATTAAAGTGAGGTCACGCCCAGAGATCCTCCCTCGACTCCCTGCGAGGAAGCAATCCCGAGGCAACTAATTCCAGTTAAGTAACAATTGTAGTTGTATAAGATCACGACACAACTCCTAGTCGTCCTGTAATCGTGGACACGACTATTCGAATAGTTAATTTTCATCCCTGCATGGGTGCACCACATGTCTCATCACGCTCGATAACTCTCTAGCCGGACGCACTTTTCTGGGTCATGCCCGGACTCGGAATATCGACACGTCGCAGCCCCACCTAAGACTAATCAGAGAGGCCAGCCCGCCGGTCTAAATCCTAAGCGCAAAGGGTTCATGGGCCCAGTTCCCCTCCGAGCTCCTGCACGATGCGAGGGCGACCGACGCCAATCCTAGCATCCCTTAATCACAAGCGCAATGCATCTCGGGACCACTCGGGCGCGCGCCACTACGTTGCTGACATGTGAAAAGCTTCGGCTGATACCGCGACGTCGAGTACCCATAATTATTCCCGCATAGCCGGTTAGTGCGAAAAGGTCTCCGACCAACCCAGATCAAACACCGAAATCCATTAAAATTTTAATTAGGCCATCAACACAATCTCGCGGGAATCCACCCGTCTTAACAACTAAATACCCATGATCCCAGTAACATGGTCGAGTAACTGTGTGGTTGTAACATCGAGGGGGGGGAACCCGAGGTATCACACTCGTTGGATTCCGAACGATGTATTCGTCAAGGTGGGCTTAGAGGAATCACCCTCGGGGGTCCCACACTTGAGGGGTTGCACGACAGAGGCATCGTCGGGAATGGTGAAAGAGGAATCACCCTCGATAACCACGACTTACTAGCTATACTACAGAGATATCATCAGAAGTACTTAGCGAGGTGTCACCCTCGGTACCCCATAGTATCTCTGTAGCGTCGTACAACTAAGGGGGGTGTATGTGTTGTGTCGGGTCTGGCTCGTCGATCAGGGATCAAGATTTGAAAGCAAGCGGGGCAACTGGACTACGGGGTTAGAGGGGATGACTGCGCCACCTATACTAAGCAGATTTAAAGTACAGGACTGAAAGTAGCAGTTCATCAAAAATAGGCTATGCATCAGATATAGGAGCTAACTACAACAGTAGCAAAATAGTAATGCAAGTAGTAGGAAGAAAGACATAGGCGATATAGGAATGATCAAGGGGGTTTGCTTGCCTTGCTGCTCTGCGGCACAGGACTGATCGGCAGGGTCGTAGATGTACCCGGCAGCAGCGCCAGTCTTGGGGTCTACCGGTAGGAAGAGGAGGAAGAAACAATAAATAATAGCAACGATGCAACACAATCCATGGCATGGCAAGATGCAGGCTAGACATGAGCTAACGCAGCAACCTCCGTCATAGACGGGTCGGAAGAATATCTGACGATATTTTTCGGGTCTCGGGCTACTATCGGACACATGGAAAACGATGGAAATGTTCCATGTTTGCTATGCTAGGGACGCATGACACACGAATGGACCGTGTATCCGGGTTCGTCTTGTTCTACTGATCAACTTTCACGTTGAAAATATTTTGATCTGACTTACGAATTAATTAATATTAATTTTTAAAGTTTTATTCAATAATTAGGAATTAAAAACAGATTTAAATAATTTAATAAAATGCTATTATGACATCAGCATGATGTCATGCTGACATCAACAGTTGACTGGTCAACTGATCAGTGGGTCCCGAACATCATAGGCACAAGTTTTAATTAAGATTAAATATTAATTAATCAGATTAATTTAGTGGGGGACCCACGTGTCATACTCTAATTATTCTAATTACCCAATTAATTAATTAATTAATATATCTATTTATTTATTTAATAAAAACATTATTTTTATTTTTACATTTTAATTTTCACTTTTCTCACAAGAGGGTGTGGGGCCTCCCTGTCATAGACAGCGGGGTGAAGTTGGCCCCACCGGTAAGTGGCTTAGGCCAAATACACAATTTTTACCCACACATACATATCCATACAATTAACGTATACCGCCATATACCGGCATACATACATACATACATACATACGTGCATCTCATACATACAAAATTCATACGACATTTATACATACATACATACGCAAATACATCGTTTATTTTTATTTCTTTCTAAGACTCTCTCTCTCCAACCTGTGTGTTAACACAGACTCTCAACATCACACAGAGAGGGACACATCATCCAAGATCACCTACGCGAACCTAACGCCGTCGGATCGGAATGCCGTTTGCCGGAACGGAACCGGGACGGTGTGAGGAAGGAGATGTTGGGAGGAGCCCGAAGAGGGGCTCACCGACGTTGACAAGAGGGCCCGGTGAAGCCGGAGTTCTCGGGAGGCGGAGGTGGCGGCGAGGAGGAAGACGAGGCGGTGACGGTGGTGCCGGTGAGGACGGTCGCCGGAGAGGGCTCCCGGAGGGGGCCGACCGGCGTGACGAGGAGAGGCTCGTCCGACGGGGTGACCAGGGGGCCTCGGCCAACGGGAGGTTACAGAGGAGGCCGACGGGAGGGGCTCGGCCGATGAGATGGGGTGGTATTCAGGGTGGATCCGGGGGTCGGCCGTGGGATGGGGGCCGATGGGATGACTAGGGGAGGGCCGATCGACCTGAGGGTTGGGGCTGGGGCAGTTCGGCCGGCGAGGAAGGGGCTCCGATAGGGGTGGGAGATCTGGGGCAAGGGAGGTGCAGGGGGTCGGCCGGTGGGGGTCGGGCTGGGTGACAGAGGAGCCGAGGGGGCTCGTGGTTGCAGGGGCGTCGGTGGGGAGGGACGTGGGAGGAGAGACCGAGGGGGGTGGGTTCCTCTCGGTAGGTGGGGGTAGGTGGGGGATCGGCCAGGGTTGGTGGGAGGTGGGTTGCAGGGGGCAATAGGCTGGGGGGGTGTGGCGCTCCCGGGGTGGGAGCCTCCTGGCGATGGCGGCAGGGGGAACGGGGAGAGGGGGGCGAGCTAGGGTTGGGATGGGTGCGGCCGGCTGGGCCACTTTGGCCTAGTCGGCCAGGGGCTCGGTCGCTTTTTCTTTTTTCTTTTTCTTTTCTTTTTTATTACTATTTGTATTTTCTTTCCTGTTTTGTATTTTTTTGTACCAAACAAATCTTGTTGCATATCAGACTTGTCACATAATTAATAGAGAATATATTAAGCTAGTACAAAAAAAGTTTGAGGCCCAATTGAATTGATTTGAATTATGTTAGGTTTTAAAAAGGCCACTTAGGTGTTGTCGGTTTAACTCAAAAATAGATAAGGGAAACTTTTATGTTTCAAATGACGTTGGTTTCTTATTGAAGATTACTTAGGGAATAGTTTCAACTCAATCATGATTTTATTTATTAGTTTTAGTAAATAATTTATTTGACTTAAATTTTGATTTTAATTTTGGTTTGGTTTTTGTCAAGTGGTAATTTGGCTTAGCTAATCTCAATGACATAGCACCATTAGCATGTGATTACAATAGTCTAACTATATTTATTACTGTAGCTTAATCCGAGCATGTCACAGGCTCCCTGGGCCTCCCCTGCCCTAGCTCCTTCACCTATATATTCCCACAAATCCCAGAAAAATCAGGAGATCAACAAAAACAATTTTCCGCCGCCGCAAGCTTCTCTCTCCGCAAGATCCCATCTGGGGCACGTTCTGGTGCCCTGCCGGAGGGGAGATTTGGATACAGAGGACTTCTTCATCAACACCATGACCTCTCTGATGATGCGTGAGTAGTTCACCATAGACCTACGGGTCCATAGCTAGTAGCTAGGTGGCTTCTTCTCTCTCTTGGATCTTCAATACAAAGTTCTCCATGATCTTCATGGAGATCTATCAGATGTAATCTTCTTTGCGGTGTGTTTGTCGAGATCCGATGAATTTTTGATTTATGATCAGATTATCTATGAATCTTATTTGAGTTTCTTCTGATCTCTCTTATGCATGATTTCATATCCTTGTAATTCTCTTCGAGTTGTGGGTTTTGTTTGGCCAACTTGATTTATGATTCTTGCAATGGGAGAAGTGCTTGATTTTGGGTTCATACCATGCGGTGACCTCACCCAGTGATAGAAGGGGTAGCGAGGCACGTATCATGTTGTTGCCATCAAGGGTAAAAAGATGGGGTTTTCATCATTGGTTTGAGTTTATCCCTCTACATCATGTCATCTTGCTTAAAGCATTACTCTGTTCGTCATGAACTCAATACACTAGATGCATGCTCGATAGCGGTCGATGTGTGGAGTAATAGTAGTAGATGTAGAAAGTATCGGTCTACTTGTCTCGGACGTGATGCCTATATGTATGATCATTGCCTTAGATATCGTCATGACTTTGCGTGGTTCTATCAATTGCTCGACGGTAATTTGTTCACCCACCGTAATATTTGCTATTTTGAGAGAAGCCTCTAGTGAACACTATGGCCCCGGGTCTACTTCACACCATATTTTCAGCCTTACTCTTTTACTTCGTTGCACTTTGCGCCTTCAGATCTCACTTTGCAATCAATCTTGAAGGGATTGACAACCCCTTTATAGCGTTGGGTGCAAGCTCTTTTGTGTTTGCACAGGTACTCTGGACTTGACGAGATTCTCCTACTGGATTGATACCTTGGTTCTCAAACTGAGGGAAATACTTACTGCTCCTGTGCTGCATCACCCTTTCCTCTTCAAGGGAAAAACCAACGCAAGCCAAGTCTCCGTCAACGTGCCAATTTCTAGTGCTGTTGTTTGAGAAGTAGCACTGGCTCGACAATGTCGCTGCAGATGTCCGACTTGGGAACCGGCGTTCCGATCTTGTCGATGAAGACGTGGATCTTGCCGAAGGGGACCCAGTATCCTGATTGGATTGAACCGGCCTCGGGACCCCAGCTCGAATTGTCGATGTAGTAATTTCCGCGGAGACTCTTAGTCATGAGATCGACCGCGTAGCTCTTGAACCCTGGAAGGGCTCCCTTCGAGAACTCTACTCCACCATGCGCAAGCCCCACGGTGGGCGCCAACTGTCGTGGTTTTGTCATGGCAGATGTCCTTGTGAAAGGACTTAGTGGTTAAGCCATCGCAACTATGTGGCGACTCAAAGGGGTTGTTCGGGAAACGAGAGATGAGTTTACCTAGGTTCGGCCCCTCCGATTGAGGTAAAAGCCTACATCCTGCTATGTGTATATTATTGTGGAAATCGATTACAAGGGTGCGGATTCGCGTGACCTAGCTCTTGATTGATGTTAACTTATCCCTATCAACCCTAGATGCTTGCCTTTATATACAGGTCGAGAATCTAGTTTTACAAGAGTCTGGGTCATATTACAATTCATGAGCCGATATGTCTCTAACTCACCATGTCTCTTATGCAAGAAAACTCCAGGCGACTCCTTTCCCATATGGTCCATAAGTCGCCTTCTTCGTGTCTTGGGCCTTAGCCAGCTCTCACGGTATACGCGTTATGTCTTCCGCTTCATAAGTCATGGCCCATCTTGAATATGGAATACTAAGCCGCCATTTATCCTGACCCGCCCCCTAGGGCTGGTCTTATTACGGGGTAATATCCCCAACAGTTTCGGTAATTAATAACAACATATATTTCATTGCACTAATGATTGAACCAAGTATATTTCAGGAAAAGTTCAATGAATGGATTGGCAAAGGATTGTGAGGAGATTCCCTACATGGAAGGAACATCTATTGGCAAAAGATTCAAGACTCTATAGTTTGCATTTTGTGAGAAATCACATTTGAGTCCATGGGAAAGCTAATACTATAAAAGGGGATGAGGTATCTGTGATTATCTTGTTGCTCAAGTGCTAAGAGTTAACCACCAAATACCCTCATGAAATTCTACAACAAATATTCTCTCCAAAGCCTAATCACTCAAATTCGGTGCCACCAATATTTCCAAATTGGCCCTACTGAGTTCTACCCTAGACAAATTCTAGAGCCAACCCAAAAATCTCAGTACCACCAAGTCTTGATTTCGGTACAATCAACAAACAGTGACCAACTCCGTGGTTACCATTTGCTAAAATCGGAATTTCTGATTTTGCAAATCGGTGCCACTGAGTTTGGATAACTACCTAGGTGAGCCAAATCGGACCTACGGACATTTATATATTGGTCTCACTGAAACGCAAAAATGTGCCACATTTTGCACTAGTCGGTGCGAGTCAGTTTTTCTTCGGTTACACTGAGTTGGGCAATAATGTTGTAACAGTTGGATTTTTGGAGATCCATATCCCCTCCACCTACCTCTCATTCATAGAGGAAGCACTCAGAACAAACCAACACTTGCCCCATTCATTTTCTAAGAGAGAACCACCTACCAATGTGTTGAGATCAAGATATTCCAGTCAAACCATATGGATCTTGATTTCTAGCCTCCTCAAGTTGTTTTCCACCAATCATCTCTTATACCCAAGCCAAATCTGTGCGAGAGTGATTGAGTGTTTTGGAGTCTATCTTTTGAAGCACAAGAGAAAGGAGTTCATCATACTTACCACATCTATTATCTTTTGGAGAGTGGTGTCTCCTAGATTGGTTAGGTGTCGCTTGGGATCCTCCGACTTTGTGTGGACTTGAACCAAGAATTTTGTAACGTAAAGGAGATCGCCTACTTCATGAAGATCTACCCCGAGTGAGGCTAGTCCTTCATGGACGTAACCCATGATGGAATAGATAAGGTTGCTTCTCCGTGGACCCTTCATGGGTGGAGCCATCCATGGACTCTCGCGGCCGTTACCCTCTATGGTTTGAAGTCTCCATCAACATCGACGTATGATAGCACCACCTATTGGAACCACCCCAAAAATCTTCGTGTCAACTTCGCATTCGATCTTCCTATCCCTACCTTCTACTTTCATGTGCATGTCTTTACTTTCTGCTGCTATACTCTTAGACTTCCATGTGTAGGGTGTGCTTGACTTGATATAATTGCTAAAACTTGCAAACAATTAAAATTGGGAAAATGCTAAGTTTTTATTTGGTCAAGTAGTCTAATCACCCCCCTCTAGACATAGTTGAGATCCTAAAAGTGGTATCACAGCTTTAGTCTCCATTGATTTGGTTTCACAACATAGGAGACTATTGGAAATATGCCCTAGAGGCAATAATAAATTCATGATTATTATATTTCCTTGTTTACGATAATCGTTTATTATCCATGCTAGAATTGTATTGATTGGAAATTCAAATACATGTGTGGATACATAGACAACACATTGTCCCTAGTGAGCCTCTAAAGGACTAGCTCATTGATCAAAGATGGTCAAGGTTTCCTGGCCATAGAGATGAGATGTCATTTGATAACGGGACCACAGCATTACGCGAATGATGTGATGGACAAGACCCAAACTATGAATGTAGCATATGACCGTGTCAGTTTATTGCTTTTGTTTTCTATATGTAAATGTATCTGTTCCTATGATCATGAGATCATGCAACTCCCGGGCAACGGAGGAATACATGGTGTGTATAAAACGTCGCAACATAACTGGGTGATAATAAGGTGCTCTACAGGTATCTCCGAAGGTGTCTGTTGGGTTGGCATGGATCAAGACTGTGATTTGTCACTACATGTGATGGAGACGTATCTCCGCGCCCACTCGGTAATACAACATCACAATAAGCCTTTCAAGCAATGTGACTAAGGAGTTAGTCACGGGAACTTGTATTATAGAACAAGTAAAGAGACTTGCCCCTAACGAGATTGAACTAGGTATGGAGATACTGACGACCGAATCTCGGTCAAGTAATACACCGATGGACAAAGGGAACTGCATACAGGATTGATTGAATCCTTGAGATCGTGGTTCGACCGATAAAGATCTTTGTACAATATGTAGGAAACAATATGGGCATCTAGGTCCCTCTATTGGTTATTGACCATAGAGGTGTCTCGGTCATGTTTGCATAGTTGTCGAACCCGCAGGGTGTGCACACTTAACGTTCGGTGATGCTAGAGTAGTATTGGGATATGTATGTTGGTGACCGAATGTTGTTCGGAGTCCCGGATGAGATCCCGGACGTCACTGATGTCTACTACACAACCTTCTTCTTGTAGACTCGTGTTGGGCCTCCAAGCGCAGAGTTCTGTAGGACAATAGCAAGTTTCCCTCAAGTGGATGACCTAAGGTTTGTCAAGTCGTGGGAGGCGTAGGATGAAGATGGTCTCTCTCAAGCAACCCTGCAATCAAATAACAAAGAGTCTCTTGTGTCCCCAACACACCTAATACAATGGTAAATTGTATAGCTTCACTATTTCAGCGAAGAGATGGTGATACAAGTGTAATATGGATGGTAGATATACGTTTTTAATCTAAAAATATATAAAATAGCAAGGTAACAAATAGTAAACAGCAAGCAAAACATTGTATAAATGCTTGGAAACAACGCCTACGGTCCATACTTTCACTAGTGCAAGTTCTCCCAACGATACTAACATAGTTGAATCATATATAAATCCCTCATGTGCGACAAAGAGTTCACTCCAATGTCTGAAATAGCGGAGAGCAAACGAAGAAATTATTGTAGGGTACGAAACCACCTCAAAGATATCTTTTCCGATCAATCTTATGATCTATCCCTATAAGTGTCACGAACAGCCCTAGAATTCATACTAAAATAACACCTTAAGATACACATCAACCAAAACCCTAATGTCACCTAGATACTCCAATGTCACCACAAGTACCCATGGGCTTGATTATACGATATGCATCACACAATTTCAGATTCATCATGCTCAATCCAACATAAAGAACTTGAAAGAGTGCCCCATAGTTTCTACCGGAGAGTCAAGACGACAACATGTGCCAACCCCTATGCATAGATTCCCAAGGTCACGGAACCCGTAAGTTGACCACGAAAACATACATCAAGAGGATCAATAGAACACCCCATTGTCACCACGGATATCCCATCGCAAGACATGCATCAAGTGTTCTCAAATCCTTAAAGACTCAATCCGATAAGATAACTTCAAAGGTAAAACTCAATTCATCACAAGAAAATAGAGAGGGTAAAACTCTATATGATTCATCTATATTAATAAAGATCGCAATACATCAAGATCGTGCCATCTCAAGAACACGAGAGAGAGAGAGAGAGAGAGAGAGAGAGTGATCAAACACATAGCTACTGGTACATACCCTCAGCCCCGAGGGTAAACTACTCCCTCCTCGTCATGGCGACCGTCCGGATGATAAAGATGGCCTCCGGTGATGGTTTCCCTCTCCGACAAGGTGCCGAAACGGGCTCCCGATTGGTTTTTCGTGGCTCTAGAGGCTTGCAGCAGCGGAACTCCCGATCTAGGTTTCTTTTAGGAGGTTTGGGTATTTATAGGAGTACTTAGCGTTGGAATCACGTCAGGAAGGTTCCTAGGGAGGCCACAAGCCACATGGCTGCAACCGGGGGGGTGGGGGTGGCCGCGCGTGGCAGGCTTGCGACATCCTGGTCCACTTCCTAGCCCAGCTCTTTGTTCCAGTATTTTTTATATTTTCCACAAATATTCTCTGTAAATTTTCAGCGCAATCCGAGAACTTTTATTTCTGCACAAAAACGAGACCATGGTTGTTCTCCTGAAAACAACTTCAGTCCGGGTTAGTTCTAATAAAATCATACCAAAATAATATAAAGTTGTTGTAACCATGGCATGAATACTTCATAAATTATAGATACTTTGGAGACATATCAGTTACTAGGAGCTCCGGAATAGTCCGGGGCTAAAGATTTATACATGGGAAGTCCTATTTTGGCTACCGGAAAAGTTTTGGGTTTTATCGGTATTGTACCAGGAAGCTTCTGGAAGGTTCAAGAAAGTTCCACAGGGTTCCGGAGGAGTCCGTAAGGGTCCCTCCAGCCCCTAGGACATGCATGGGCTTTAATGGGACGTCCAAGCCTTGTTGGGCCAGCCCGCAAGGGCCCATGCGGTTGGAAGGGAAGAGTCCCTAAAGGGTAAGGCACCTCCTAGGTGCCTTGGGGAGGGAGGAAACCTCCCTAGGCCCACGCCCCCTCCTTGGAGGAGGGGCTAGGGCTGCGACCCAACCCTCCTCCTAGCCTCCTATATATAGTGGGGGAGAGGGAGGGGTTGAACACACCAATTCCCATGCCCCGGTCGCATCCCTACCTCTCCCATTACTCTGTTTTCTCCTCGGATCGGCTCCGGCTACGCTTGGTGAAGCCGTGCTCGCACTGCTCCACCATCATCTCCATCATGTCATCGTGTTGGTTGAGATCCCATTTACTTCTCCTTCCTCTCTTGCTGGATCAACAAGGAGGAGACATCATCGAGCCATACGTGTGCTGAATGCGGAGGTGTCGTTCGTTCGGCGCTAGATCGGGGTGGATCATGATGAGATTGTGGGACGGATCATGAACGGATCGCGAAGACGTACGACTACATCAACCGCGTTATATACGTTTCTGCATAGCGATCTACAAGGGTATGTAGATGCACTCTCCCCTCTCATAGATGATCATCACCATGGATAGGTCTTGCGTGTGCGTAGGATATTTTTTTGTTTCCCATGCAATGTTCCCCAACTGTGGCATCATGAGCTAGGTCTATGCATAGATGATATCTCGAGTAGAACACAAAGGAGTTTGTGGGCGTTGATGTTCAATTTGTTGCCCTCCTCAGTCTTTTCTCGATTCGACGTTATTGTTCGATGAAGCGGCCCAGACCAACATTACTTGTACGTTTACGAGAGACCGGTTTCATCGACTAACATGCAACTTGTTGCATAAAGATGACTGGTGGGTGTTTGTTTCTCCAACTTTAGTTGAATCGGATTTGACCAAGCCGGTCCTTGGAGAAGGTTAAATAGCAACTTGCATGTCACCGTTGTGGTTTTGCGTAAGTAAGATGCGATCATACTACATACCCATAGCAGCGATGTAAAATTTGCAACAACAAATTAAAGACGTCTAACTTGTTTTTGCAAGGTATGATGTGATGTGATATGGCCAAGGATACGATATGATATATTTGATGTATGAGATGATCATGTTGTGGTAGTTAAATATTGACTTGCACGTCGATGCTACAACAACCGCCAGGAGCCATAGGGTTGTTGCAACAACTAAGATGCGGCCCTTTCCTTATTTGGGGGCGCAGCCTAAAAAGGGGAAAGGGGCGCATCTATGCGTTGCACAAACGGGATAATCATCACAATACATAATTAAAAGAGTAACAAGTAGGGCATACACTTGCCATCTGTTAAGAATATAGCATATAGCTTACTGACACACATTATTCAGAGTAGCAGAAGGTCCAGCTACAGACTTAAACAGAAAACAGATGAACTAAAAACATCCCGTATGCTGGCCCACGATCACGACCACGGCCTCAGTCTTCCGGATAGTTCACATACATACGGCCAGAGTCCTCATCGAACTCCCACTTCAGCTGGTTGTCATCGGGATCTCCTGCGTCAGGCGTACCTGTACCTATTGGGGTTTGTAGTAATCTGTGAGCCACGGGGACTCAGCAATCTAATGACCTTGGTACTGAATCTAGACAAGTTATTAGGTGAGGAAGGTTTAATGTATGGTTTTGCAGCAACCTAAGCATATATGGTGGCTACCTTACATTGATCAGAGTATTCATATGGTGGTCTACGCGAGCGATCGAAGACTAGATTGATCACTAAGTGATCCTGAACACCTACGTACGTCAAACATAACCCCACCGTGTTCTTGATCAAAGAGCGATCTTCGAAGGAGATGGTCACGGTTACGCACATAGTTGGCAGTTTTATTAGAGTTACTTCAAGTTGTCTAGAACCGGATGTTAACAAAATATCCACATTTGCTACATAACCGCGGGCACGGCTTTCCGGAAGATTAAACCCTGCAGAGGTGCTCCAACTAGTCCATCACAAACTGCCACGGGCCACAAAGTAATCCTCTATCACGAAACTCGTGATCACATCGGATTCCTTAGAGGAAAACCTCAACTTTGAGGAGACCCAAAGTTTCACCGAAATCCCTATACGCAAGATATATCGCTAAGGTAAGACAACTCTAGCAGGACCTCCCGTCGTGTCGACGACCCCGATAAGAGCCGCGTATCTCAGTCTCAGGACACGACAGATAAGCGATGGTTACCACGCCAAAAGACTGAGTTGCCCCGGGGAGCGTAATAAGCTGCTCTGGGTTGGACCAACACTCATGAGGAGCACTGGCCCGGGTTGTTGATTAATTCCTCGGGGTAGCTATTCCCTATGCAAATTATTATTAGGCGATTATCATATTAAAACCAAGGTTGGGTCCTGCCGGACAATCCTTAACACTACATGATTTATCAAGGGGGTCCCCATAACAACCCCGAACGTGTTAGGAGCGATCAGTTATGAAATCAAACATTGGTAACCGAATCTAAGGCGACAACAATGGAACAAAACACCCGACAAAGGCTAGGCCTTCCGTCATTTACCAAGTGTATAGGTGCATTAAATAAATAGCAGTTTAAACATAATGATATCAAAATACTCATGTTAACACATGAGACAGCTGGCACCTGCATCTAGCAAAGCTACTCATTGGAGGTTTAACAAGCCTACTTAGCCAAACAACATTTGCTAGGAGAGGGAGGTGTTTGGGGTTCATAGCAAAGACAGGTGGCATTTATATCGAGTGGTAGGCAGCGAGCATGTAACGAAGGAACATTATTCTAAGCATAACAAAGCTAGATACGGTGTCAAGGTCACAGTCATCTTGCATGTGAAGTCTTCAGCTTGGAACTGCTCTTGATCTTCCTGCACGTACTCACCAGAATCCACGTACTCACTCTCCGTTCCCGATGCTACCCAAGATAAGGTAACAGCCAATGAACACCGGCAAAACATAATGCAACAAACAATATGATGCATGTGTGAAGAAGGAAGCATGCATCACTATTCTAGTCACTTTCATATGCATTAGTTGAGTTAATTGAATTCTGGACAGAACCTCATTTTAATTTATCTTGACATGCATGAAGATGGCATGAACATGTGCATCACGAGAAAATGATGCAAAAACATATAAAGAACGTAGAGAACGGAGTCACGGATCAACCGGAAACTACAAAACAAGTTATGGAGACCTACGGTTCAAATCAGCCACAAACACACTCTAATGCCCACTCCCTGGTATTACCAGGTTGCCACATGATCAAGCAACAAAATATAAGTGGGGTGGTGCATGGGAACACACCACACCATCAACAATGCCCACACAAGCTTCAAATCAACACAAACATACAATCTGTTTTCAACAGCAACATAGCAGTTTGTCTACAATATTTAAAGTAGCTACAACCATCTAAATGATTCAAACAAGATATGAGGCAGAAGCTATCCAAAAGCTCTAGAACCCTGAACAAGAAGCTAATGCAAAGGAATCACCCATGAGCAGATCTATAGGCACTAACTTGGACAAAATATCACAGATTCTGGGACTTAGTGAAAATCACATATTTTCACCAGCTGCTTATGCTCTGAAGCATTTTGGCAGCCTCCAAAATGATATCTACAGGAAGTGTATAAGCATGAAATTTAACAGGGAGCTACACAAACATAAAAGGTCACACACATTAGTTTGCTGCATGGGCTGATTCCCAACACGGGAGCTAATTCACACAAGACAACAGGGGAAGAAAATAACATCAGATTCCCAGACTTAGTGAAAATCACAAGGTTTCACAAATATGTCAGTTTCAGCCAAGTGTTCACTTTGACAGGGCACAATAGGTGCATACAAATTCCTAAGAACAAAACAAAGACCCCATGTTGTAGAGGGGTTCACCCACTACCACTACATCAAGGAAGCAACCTCAAAGGGTCAAGGCACCACCTAATACAAAGCACTAAACATGGCATCATGACAGAAAATAACAGTTTTATGAAGTTAATCTAAAGTGAAATTGATTGCACCAATGGATTCTTAGGATGATTCTACCCCAAAATCATATATAATACATGGGTACTTGCATGTAACTACAAGGCACAAAGCTAGCTCAAAAAAATCACGTAGAATCTTATACTACAAATGACTAACACCACATGTAAAACTAGCACATATTACATCATCTACACATGCACTTCCTAGGACAAAACAACATATCTAGGCCTAGCATGGATCCACTAACATGGTAACACAAACATATGGAAATGTGGTTATCCACACACACACACACACACATGTGCACTCACATACACATGCACATGTGTATATGGACTCACACCACACCATCTACACCTACACCATCACACACACAAGCACAATTCACAACAACACCACTTGCATAGTGGCAAGCATGAGGGGTTAGGCCCTCATGCACAAGTGCATTTGCACCCATGCACACACACTCGCATACATGTGCACACACACCATACACTCATGTGCCCCACACACACTCATGTGCACCAGACACACTCATATATGCACACACACACACATGCATCCTAGGCCTTAAAAATAGTAACAACTCCAACACATACCCTGGTGTGGAAAGAATCCACACAAAACATATGAAAGAAAGAAAATAAAAGCAAAAAATAAAAAAGGGTTGGGTATGGATCGAACCCACAACCCCCATGATGCCACCAGGGTGACACACCACTAGGCTACGGCGACGGTGCTTGACAGAGAGGGGGGAAGAAGCAGGTTAAGCTCTCTGGCACAGCACCTGCCACTAGCAAAAAAAAACAGGAAAAGAAAAAGGGTCCTGTCGGGGGATCGAAACCACGACGCCCTACAGCGTGCCAAGGCTCGGTTGCCACTACGCTACGAGGGAGAAACTTAACAGAGAGGGGGTGCATGCTCTTTTGAACATCACCTCTGCACTATCCTACCACACCGGCGGCCGAAACAGGGGAGGCGCATCGGCGACACTCCGACGATCTACTCGAGACGGCAAACTACGGCGCGGGACGCGGGAGCCTTGGGGACTCCATTCCCATGCCAAACGCAGCAGGAGGAGGCCCACGACGGCGACGCAATGGAGCACCTATCTATGGCGACGGCAGCGACAGCTACGCGCGAACAGAGCCCTAGGGCGAGGAGAAGAGGAAGGAGGAGGAAGGAGATGCTCACCCTAGGGTGCTCAGAGAAGAGCTCGCTACCGAGAAGAGGAAGAAGGGGAGGAACGCCTGCGGTGACCCGAAGCTCTGCTCCGGCGATGTCGTCGTTGAGGAGGCGCCAGGGAGGGGGAGCAACCCCGCTAGCGACGAAAATGGAACGGGGGAAGGTTCCCCATCCTTGTGGACGCCTCAGTCACCGCGGGGGAGGCACCGGCGACGAGGAGGACGGCGGGATCGACGGCGGCGCTCTCTGAACTTCTCTCTCTCACTGAATCTTACCTGCAGAGAGGGGGAAGAAGAGGGAGAAGGAGGTGGCGGCGAGGAAGAGGAACCCTAGACACACTGCCGAGGGGGGAGGCACTAAATAGAGGCGGATGGGACGACCTCGACGTCCGTGAGACGACGGACGCGAGCGCTCTCTCTCACATCTCGCTCTCTGCATTGACGGAAAGGAGGGGAAAAGCAACGGCGTTAGGAGGAAGAAGAGGGACGTCGAGCGGGCTGCTGCACGCGGGGGAGAGGCGAGGCCGAGGTAAGAGGAGGAGTAGGTCGTCCCTCCTGGGCTTCCCTCGAGTCGGCTAAACCAAATAATAAAAAGGGGTTTTTCTTTTAAAATAAACATCACAGCAAATCAAAATACCCAGAGCAACACATGGTTTTGAAAATAAAAATAATAACACCTCGGGCATGAGGGAATTATGCCCTATTTAAATCAAATGCAAACCTGATTTTTAGGAAAACTAAATTATATTCCAAAACAGGGATTTGATATGATGTTTCAAACAAAAACCCTACGACCCTAAAAGTATAACATTTTAAAAACAGGTTCAATCAAGGTTTGATACACAAGTTTTAAAATGCAAAGGGGGAGAAGGTTGTTAACATAGATTGAAAGGCATCATAGTTCGAAAGCATCACATCATCACACACACCACTCTCAATCAAGCTAGCAAGCCATGATGGAACAACTAGCAACACCAAAAGAAAGCAAAACAAATGAAGAGGATGCCATGATGCAAAAAAACTGATGACATGAAATGATCCACATGAAATGATAACTTAAATTACATCCACAACATGGTTCCACAAAAGGAAAGGATCCCAATATGGCAAGGATTACATCTGGGCATCATAGTTGTCTTTAATTATTTTTGCTCCCAGTGATGCTTTACTTTATCGCTAGTTCAATAGCTTTAGTAGTAACATCATAGATGGCGCGACAACCTTGATGGTAGCACAATGATGGAGATCATGGTGTGGCGCCGGTGACGATGGAGATCATGCCGGTGATTTGGTGATGGAGATCAAGAAGCACAAGTTCATGGCCATATCTTGTTACTTATGATTTGCATGTGATGTTAATCGTTTTATGCACCTTATTTTGCTTAGGATGACGGTAGAATTATAAGGTGACCCCTCACTAAAATTTCAAGATAAAATTGTGTTCTCTCCGAAAGTGCACCGTTGCGACGGTTCGTCGTTTTGAGACACCACGTGATGGTCGGGTGTGATAGACTCTACGTTCACAAACAACTGGTGCACGATAGTTTTGCACACGCGGAACACTCGGGTTACACTTGAGGAGCCTAGCATGTACACACATGGACTCGGAACACAAGAGACCTAAAGGTCGAACATGAGTCATATAGTAGATATGATCAACATAGAGATGTTCACCATTGAAGCTAGCTCAACTCACGTGATGACCGGACTTGCGTTAGTGAATTTGGATCATGTGTCACTTGAATGACTAGAGGGGTGTCAATTTGAGTGGCAGATTTAAGTAATATGATTAACTAAACTGATTATCATGAACATAGTCAAAATGTCTTTGCAAATTATGTTCTAGCTTGTGCTATAGCTCTACTGTTTTTGATATATTCCTAGAGAAAACTTAGTTGAAAGATGACAGTAGCAATTATACGGGCTGGGTTCATAAACTGAGGATTGTTCTCATTGCTGCACAAAAGGCTTATGTCCTGAATGCACCGCTCGGTGTGATACCCCCCGAGCGTCGTCTGTGGATGTTGCGAACATCTGACATACACGTTTTTCATGACTACGTGATAGTTCAGTAAGTAATTCTTAGCACTTAGAATTGAGGCGCCCAAGTCGTTTTGAATGTCACGGAACATGTGAGATGTTCCAAGACCTGAAATTAGGATTTAAGATTCGTGCCTGTGTAGAGAGGTATGAGACCTCTCACAAGATTCTTTGCTTGCGAAGTAAGGAGAAAAGTTGGATCGTTGAGCATGTGCTCATCTTGTGTGGGTACTACAATTGCTTGAATCGAGTGGGAGTTGATCTTCTAGATAAGATAGTGATTGACATAGTTCTCCAAAGTCACTGCCACCAAGATACTGGAGCTTTGTGATGAACTATATCATATCCGGGATGCACAAGATGATCCATGACCATTGACACCGTGAAAGTAGAAATCAAGTAGGAGCATCAATTGTCGATGGTTAGTAAAACCACTAGTTTCGAGAAGGGCAAGGGCAAGAAGGGATACTTCACGAATGGCAAACCAGTTGCTGCTCTAGTGAAGAAACCCAAGGTTGAACCCAAACCCGAGACTAAGCACTTCTATTATGAGGGAACGGTCACTGAAGCGGAACTACCCTAGATACTTGGTAGATAAGAAGGCTGGCAAAGTCGGCAAAAGTATATTGGATATACGTGATATTGATGTGTACCTTACTAGTACTCCTAGTAGCACCGGGGTATTAGATACCGGTTGAGTTGCTAAGTGTTAGTAACTCGAAATTATAGTTATGGAATAAATGGATACTAGCAAGGGTGAGGTGACGATGTGTGTTGGAAGTAACTCAAAGGTTGATATGATCAAACATCACAAGCTCCCTCTACCATCGGGGTTAGTGTTGAACCTAAATACTTCTTATTTGATGTTTGCGTTGAGCATAGACATGATTAGATCGTGTTGATTGCAATACGATTATTCATTGAAAGAGAATAATGGTTACTGTGTATATTTGAATAATACCTTCAATGGTCATGCACCTAATATGAATGGTTTATTCAATCTCGATCGTAGTGATACACCTGTTCATAATATTGATGCCAAAAGATACAAAGTAGTAATGATAGTACCACTTACTTGTGGTATTGCCGCTTGAGTTATATTGGGATAAAACACATGAAGAATATCCATGCTGATGGATCTTTGGACTCACTCGTTTTTGAATCGTTTGAGACATGCGAACCATGCCTATTGGTATAAACGCATGAAGAAACTCTGTGCAGATGGATTGTTTAGACTCAAGGCCTCATTTCAGTGAAATGACATATGTGAAAGAAAAGTGTTTGTTTCCAGAAAAGGGTCCTTTCTCGAGAAATGGTTTATCTCAAAAGAATTGAGTGGGAGGATGGTGGAAACTTCATGAGGTTATTGAACCATCACTTCAACCAAAGAGTAGAAGGACGCAGGAAATTGTTCCTGTGGCTCGTACACAAATTGAAGTGGAAGCTCATGATGTTGATCATAAAGCTTCAGATCAAGTTACTACCAAACCTCGTAGGTCGACAAGGACGCGTACTGCTCCAGAGTGGTACGATAATCCTGTCTTGGAGGTCATGTTGCTGGACAACAATGAACCTACGAGCTATGGAAAAGCGATGGTGGGCCTGAATTCCCACCAATGGCTGAAGGCCATGAAATCTGAGAGAGGATCCATGTATGAAAACAAAGTGTAGACTTTGGAAGAACTACTAGATGGTCGTCAGGCTATTAAGTAGAAGTGGATCTTTGAAAAGGAAGACATACGATGATGGTAAATGTCACCATTAAGAAAGCTCAACTTGTCGGAAAAATGTTTCCGGCAAGTTCAAAGAGTTGACAATGATGAGACTTTCTCACTTGTAACTATGCTAAAAAGTCTGTAGGAATTATGCTAGCAATTGCTGCATTATTTGTTATGAAATCTTGCAGAGAGGATGTCAAAACATTGTTTCCTTGACGATTTCCTTGAGGAAAGGTTGTATGTGATACAACTAGAAGGTTTTGTCAATCCTAAGGATGCTAAAAAGTATGCAAGCTCCACGATCGTTCTATGGACTGGAGCCTGCATCACAGAGTTGGAATATACGCTTTGATGAGATGATCAAAGCTTTTGGGTTTATAGAAAGTTAATGAGAAATTTGTATTTCCAAGAAAGTGAATGTGAGCACTATATATTTTTGGATGAGTATATGTGGTTGACGTATTGTTGATCGGAAATGATGTAAAATTTTTGGAAAGCATATATGGTTGTTTGAAAAGATTTTTTCAAAGGAAAACCTGGATTGAGCTACTTGAACATTGAGCATCAAGATCTATAGAGATAGATCAAGACGCTTGATACAACTTTCAATGAATACATACCTTGACAAGATTTTGAAGGAGTTCGAAATGGATCAGTCAAAGAAGGAGTTCTTGACTGCATTGTAAGGTGTTAATTTGAGTAAGACTCAAAGCCCGACCATGCCAGAAGAAAGAGAAAGGACGACGGTCATCCCCCTATGCCTTAGTCGTAGGCTCTATAGTATGCCATGTTGTGTACCACACCTAATGTGTGCCTTGCCATGAGTTTGTCAAGGGTACAGAGTGATCGAGGAATGAATCACTGAACAACGGTCAAAGTTATCCTTAGTAACTAGTGGACTAAGGATTTTTTTTTTCTCGATTATGGAGGTGATAAAAGAGTTTGTCGTAAAGGGTTACGTTGATGAAAGATTTGACACTAATCCAGATAACTCTGAGTAGTAAACCAGATTTGTATAGTGGAGCAATCATTTGGAATAGTTCCAAATAGTGTGTGGTAACAGCATCTACCAGATGACATAGAGATTTGTAAAGCACACACAGATCTAAAAGGTTCAAACCCGTTGACTGAAAATCTCTCTCGCATGCAAGACATGATCAAAATCTAGAACTGTATGGGTGTTAGGTTCATTACAATCACATAGTAATGTGAACTAGATTATTGACTCTAGTGCAAGTGGGAGACTGTTGGAAATATGCCCTAGAGGCCATAATAAATTGGTTATTATTATATTTCCTTGTTCATGATAATCATTTATTATCCATGCTAGAATTGTATTGATTGGAAACTCAAATACATGTGTGGATAGATATACAACACACTGTCCCTAGTGAGCCTCTGAAGGACTAGCTCGTTGATCAAAGATGGTCAAGGTTTCCTCGCCATAGACATGAGATGTCGTTTGTTAACGGGACCACATCATTAGGACAATGATGTGATGGACAAGACCCAAAATATGAACGTGTCAGTTTATTGCTACTGTTTTATGCATGTCAATGTATCTGTTCCTATGACCATGAGATCATGCAAATCCCGGACACCACAGGAATACCTTGTGTGTATCAAACGTTGCAATGTAACTAGGTGACTATAAAGATGCTCTACAAGTATCTCCGAAGGTGTCTGTTGGGTTGGCATGGATCAGGACTGGGATTTGTCACTCCGTGTGACGGAGAGGTATCTCGGAGCTCAATCGGTAATACAACATCACAATAAGCCTTGCAAGCCATGTGACTAAGGAGTTAGTCACGGGATCTTGTATTACAGAACGAGTAAAGAGACTTGCGGGTAAAAAGATTGAACTAGGTATCGAGATACCGACGATCGAATCTCGGGCAAGTAACATACCGATGCACAAAGGGAACTACATACGGGATTGATTGAATCCTTGACATCGTGGTTCGACCGATAAAGATCTTTGTAGAATATGTAGGAACCAATATGCGCAACCAGGTCCAGCTATTAGTTATTGACCGTAGAGGTGTCTTGGTCATGTTTGCATAGTTCTCGAACCCGCAGGGTGTCCACACTTAACGTTCGGTGACACTAGAGTAATAATGGGATTGTATGTTGATGACCGAATGTTGTTTGGTGTCCTGCATGAGATCCCGAACGTCAAGAGGAGCTCCGTAATGGTCTGAAGGTAAAGATTTATATATGGAAAGTCCTATTTTGGCTACCGGAAAAGTTTCGGGTTTTATCGGTATTGTACCGGGAAGCTTTTGGAAGGTTCCAGAAGGTACCAGAGGTTTCCGGAGGAGTCGGGAAGGGTCCCTCCAGCCCTTAGGACGTGCATGGGCTGTAAGGGGGCATCCAAGCCTTGTTGGGCCAGCCCCCAAGGGCCCGTGTGGTTGGGAGGGAATAGTCCCTAAAGGGGAAGGCACCTCCTAGGTTCTCCCTAGGCCCACGCCCCTCCTTGGAGGAGGGGCTAGGGCTGCGACCCGACCCTCCTCCTAGCCTCCTATATATAGTGGGGGAGAGGGAGGGGCTGAACACACCAATTCCCATGCCCCGGTGGCAGCCCTACCTCTCCCATAACTCCGTTTTCTCCTCAGACCGGTTCCGGCAGTGCTTGGCGAAGCCCTGCTGGCACTGCTCCACCATCATCTCCACCATGCCCTCGTGCTGGTTAAGATTCCATCTAGTTCTTCTTCCAATCTTGCTGGATCAATAAGGAGGAGACGTCATCGGGCCGTACGTCTGCTGAATGCGGAGGTGCCGTTCGTTCGGCGCTAGATCGGGACCGATCGTGATGAATTCGCGGGATGGATCGTGATTGGATCGCGAAGACGTACGACTACATCAACCGCATTATATACGCTTCTTCTTAGCGATCTACAAGGGTATGTAGGTGCACTCTCCACTCTCGTAGATGATCATCACCATGGATAGGTCTTACATGTGCGTATGAATTTGTTTTGTTTCCCATGCAACGTTCCCCAACAGTCTAATCACCCCCCTCTAGACATAGTTCGGATCCTAAAAGTGGTATCAGAGCTTTGGTCTCCATGATTTTGTTTCACAACATAGGAGAGTATGGCATCTAGTGAGGGAAATTACCACCATATAGGTCCATATTTTGATGCTACAAACTTTGCTAGTTGGAAGCATAAGATGAAAATACATATTCTTGGTCATAACCCTGCCATTTGGGTTGTTGTTCGTGTTGGATTGCAAGGTGAATTATTTGGTGATGGAAAGGAACCAGATCAAGAAGAAACTATGGAATAATTGAAGATGTTGCATTACAACGCTCAAGCATTCGACATTCTATTCAACTATCTATGCCCCGAAGAATTCAACAAGATTAGTCGTCTTGAGAATGCAAAGGAAATTTGGGCTACTTTGGTTGATATGCACGAAGGTACAAAATCCGTGAGGGAATATAAGTTGTATGTTCCATAAAGTCAATTTGACAAGTTCAAGATGAAGGATGGTGAAGGAGTTACTGAATTGAACTCTAGGCTCGCTCTCATCACAAACAAGATTGTTGGCTTAGGAAGCGAAGAGATGACTAACAAATTCATCACCAAAAAGATCCTTAGAGCCCTGGGTGGAAACTACGACACCGCGTGCACATTCATCCAAATGATGACAAACTACAAATATCTCAAGCCTACGAAAGTCATTGGAAGTATTGTTTCTCATCAAATGTCACTGAAATACAAAGAAGAGCTTCACAACAAGTCAACTGGTGCATATAAAGCTTCAAGCGACACTCCCGCTACCTCAAGTGACAAACTTGTTACCAATGAAGAGATAAGCCTTATGGTAAAGAAATTCAACAAATTCTACAAGAGTAGAGGCAAAGAGAGAAGCTCCAACTCAAGATATGAAGAGAAGCATTCATCTAGTCGTGACCGGAATTGTTACTTTTGTGGAAGGCCCGAACACTACTCCAATGAGAGCACGGTCCCCCACGAAAGAAGAGAAGAGTCACCTAGAAGGAGAAGGTCAAGAGATGAGTCACCTAGAAGAGAGAGAAGGAGTAGACAAGATCGTTATGAACGAAGACCCTTCAAGAGAAGCAAGGACTGAGAGAAAAAGGACAAGTACACCAAGTGCTACTCAAGAATAAGTTATCAAACTCATGTTGGTGAATGGGTGTCCGGCTCCAAATCCGACAACTAATCCGAGAGAATCTATCACTCCAACTCTGACTATAATCAAGATGAAGGTGTTGCCGGACTAGCACTTGTTTCCTCCAACTCATGTGACATATTTGATTCACCAAATGAAGGAATTGAAAGTTGCTTCATGGCTAAAGGCCCCAAGGTATCACACCACAAATGCTTTGAATTTAATTGTGATGAGAATGACTTACTAGGTGATGATGACTTGCTCTTTGATAAAACTAGTGATATCAATGAAAATGAACATGGTAATAATCACGTTCATGAAGATAAGTCGTGTGATGATGATAAGACGGAGATTGAGCGTCTAACTAAATAACTTAACACTCTTAAGTTAGCTCATGAATAAAATCAAGAAGATCATAGAGAGATTCTAAGAACTCATGAGAAGTTACGCGTAGAGAAGCTAAACTTAGAGCAAGAACATGCGTTTCTTAAAGACGATTTGAAAACAAGAGTTCTTCTTATCTATCCAAACGATTACTCTTGTCTACTTTTGTTCCACAAGTTAAATCTAAGCAAACTACTAACAAAGGCAAGAATGATACTTCATCTAGTAGCAACAATACAATTGCTAAATCAATTGATGTTGCTTCTAGTAGTTCTATTGATTCCCCTAATGGTTCTCTTAGCCATGTTACACTTGAGCAAGAAAACGATTTATTGAAAGCGATCATAGAAAAAGGTGTGTACAAGAGTCTTGCCGGAAGTAAGAAATTTGGGGAGATTGTAATCAAGCAAGGATGTCATTGGAAGAACCAAGGCATTGGATATTTCAATGTCAATGGAGTTGAATGGGAAGAAGGTCGATACCTCAACACGAAGTTTGTTCCCCAAAAGGAGATGTGTGATCCTACTCTCCCCAAGGGAACAAATGCTCAAGATGAACTTCCACCACAGGACGACAAGCTCAAAGGCAAGGACAAGCTTCAAGAAGACATTGACTCATTTGAAGAAGAATCCAGATCCATGGCCAAGCAGGTTCCCAAGGCCACCACTAGCTCTACTTCATCAAGTGCTAACTTAACTCCAAGGATCCCCATCAATTTGATGTGGGTCCCCAAGAAAAAGAACTAGAGAAGTTCTTGAGGGGTGACTCTTCCAACAAAATTCCCTCACATTAATTCTTGGCAAGAACTAGTTGCAATCAACCCCAACCTTATGCAATAGTTCAAGGAGTCACACATTCCCTCATTTGTAAGCAAGGGACAAGGTAATTAATGTATCAATGGACATCATCATGCATGAGTTTCATTCCATGTCCATAGATATCCTTGTATTTGTTCCTTGTGTGGGACTAACCCATGTAGGTGAGAAGAGTACAAACCAACAAGGATTGCTCCCAACTCAAGATGACCATCATCAACAATGAGCATCCACGACCACAGCACCTATATGAAGTCTTCAGCGACAAACCAAAGGTTCGTTTATCCCTCTTAGGGGGGATGTCACATAAATGGGGAGATTTACTCTAAGACTTGCTTCAAAGCATCTCACAAGGTGTGAACACGTTAAAGCTTTATGTAAAAGTGGCAACCCCACTTTTTATTAAACAATGAGTATGACCTATGATCAAGTATTCTTACTTGGCTCCTAAGTAAATATACTCATATATAGATGACTACGTCATCGCCAAAGTGCTTGGTAGATACTAGAGTGGTTGTTGCATGTTTGCCATATGCTTATTCGACATCTCATTGTGTGAGCATGTTGGTATGCATATTTTCTTCATTAAAGTATATCCAATTGTTGTTATTAGGCTTTCATTTTCTTTGGCTAATTGGATGTACAAGGATGCCTAAGTACCCCCTGTAGCTATCTATTCTTTCTCGTCTTAGATTCTATTCATGCTACATCACAAAATGTGAGCAAGCACTTTTCATACCTGTGTGTGAGGAGCACTCGGAGTTCCATTTCGACATGGGCTCACTTCCAAAACCTCCCATGTGACACTTGGTGTAACCAACTCTAAAAACTCGGTCATACCGAGGCACTAGGGTTGATCTGGTTTTCAATCTCGGTATCATCGATTCTAAAATCTCGGTGTCACTGAGTTGCTCTGTCCTTAGACAGTTACGCATCTCGGTGGAACCAAAATTTTCCAATCAGTGTCACCGACAGCAGGAGGGTATATATATCCCGCAGACCCGAACTTTGACATTAAATCTTCAAACGACGTCTCCACACCCCTCACCTGCCATCGGTCGGGTCTATGGACGCTCTACTTGCCTCCTATGCACCCTCGTCGCTGGAGTGTGTCATCGTCAACGAGAATCTTCCCCTCCGTTTCCGTCGTAGCAAAATCTTTACCAAGTTAGGGTAAGATTTCAATCCCATATGCACTCCATACTCTAATTCTTGCGCATTTGGTTGAGTTTCACCTCCTGTCACTATTTGCAATGCATCCTTCCACAAGAAGAATCCATTATATTAGGCAAACCAAAAAAAATTAGGTTTAGCTTTCCACCTTATGCGTCTCGGAGTCACTGAGTGGAAACAAATCATTATCATCGATTCGGGTTTTAGGGTTGTGAGAACATTCTTGGTGAGACCGAGCAACTATTTTCTATGGAACCAAAAATGGTGACCAAGTCTTTATTAAGGAGAATGTATGTCTCGGAGCCTCCCAAAACTAAAACTCAGAGGAACCGATACCCATACAGCAACAGAGTGAAACTAAGATTTTCAGTTCATTTTTTTGCAAAATAGGTGTGTTTTGTGATGCTCATCAATACCACTCTTCTACAACTGTTCACAAGGACACATTGTCAGCGTGCCATGTGAGGATCACAAGATAGTCAGAATGACTACAGAGAGGAGAGCTTTGAGCTTGATCCATGCACTAGCCCTGATCCTAGCTCTTTAGACCCTGGCATCCCTAGCTCACATGATTTGCTTAAGGCAACCACCTGGTCCAGGAGGAAACTGAACTCAGATGAGGAAGATGCAGACTTTATTAATCAGGAGATGACCTCCGAAAGGACTACTATAAGAAAAGAGTATGACAGTCCAGATGCTATGAGAGCTCCTGAATCTGCCAAGGGAGGAGCGAAATCTCTAGAAGCTCCCACTTCCGCCAAGCAGAAAAAATCTTTGGCTAAGAAGATTGGGCAGAAGAGGCACAGAACCTGATTTGTAAAACCAGTTGTGCACCCTTCAACACTTGAGGACCCTGATGAGGATGAGGAGGAAGTGGTGTAATTGCATCTAGTGCCCCTTAGTGATTTTGGTGGATTGAAGACTTACAAGTTAAGAGACTAATATGTTTGTGAGTGTATACATGCTCTATAAGTCGTTGAGGAGTTTGAGTTATTCAATGAATATCGACCCCTAAAAATGTACGTCTTCGGATGAAGACTATGGTCATTCCTTGAAGACTTTGATTCGAAGAAATTGCAAAGAAATTGATATTCCTCATGAAGACATTGAAGATGAGGAATTCGGTGTGTCCGGAAGAAAATGCTCTGAAGACTTCGGAGCTTGAAGATTTACTCTTTCTGTTTCATTTTGTTTATTCTTGAGTCATAGGAACTCCGTACTGTTAAAGGGGGTCGAGGTAAAACTAAGGAAAGAATTTCCTCATGATGCTCAACTGAAACCTACACCTACCAGATCCTCAAAGTGAGGAACATGAGAGACATGAGGACTTTCACAGTTGAAAGTTCCGACCGTTGCCACGCCGCATGCCACCTGTCCCCAATCTTATCTACCCTATGGTCATATCATTAAGCGCATTAATGTCATATCATGTCGGGATGCTCCCACACTATAAATAGCCACCCCTATAACCACTAGCTGGTTGGCTGCTATGAGAGAATCTGGCACCTGTCATTTAGAGAAACCCAATTCCTAGAGGACTTTGAGAAAAAATTATCAAGTGAGAAAAACCCCAAACACCCAAACCAAAGCCCAGACCCAAAGTGATTTAGCACGAGTGAAGAGATTGTTCGTGTGTGGAACCGACACTTGTTACCTTTGAGGACTGTGCGTCCTCCAGATAGTTAGGCATCATGGTCTAGAGCATCTAGCAAACAATTGTGGATCGCCGGGTGACCGAGTTTGTGACGGTTTGGAAGTTTGTCCTAAAGACTTACCACGAGAGTTGGCCGAGGACTGTGTGCACTTAGCTCAAGGAGAATACGGTAGGGACTGTGTGTCCTTTGGTTTCAATACCAAGCCCCTCCAAACCAGATGTACAACTGTCACAACAGTTCGAACTTGGTCATCAACCACTGTCTTCATCAAGCTATTGGTTCTATTTCTTCAACTCTTTTCGTTTCCTCAATTGCGTGTTGAAGGCTTTCATGTGTACTGTTTGAAGAATTTGACTGAAGACTTTCTCCTAATTCCTCACCTCAAATTCTTCATCTGAGTTAATCATCACCTGCTTATCCTGTATACGTGACATGTGCAAACCGAACCTATCAATTCACTCTAAGTACTTGGTTGTAGTCACTTTTGCACATCTGTCTTAGTACTATTTCTGATGCACTCAGTTCATGACTGAGTACTTTCCTCACTAGGAATTTCCTCAGTGATGAATTTATAAAAATCGCCTATTCACCCCTCTAGTCGATATAACGCACTTTCAATTGGTATGATAGCAAGGTACTCCCTTGTTGTGTGTGATTTTGGTCTAACCACATGGAGTTTTAGTTCTGTCGACTGCAGGTATGATCAAGGTTACTACAGGTTGTCCTACCTTCAAAGGAAAGGACTTCCCCTACTGGAATAAAAAGATGCAAATGCATCTTCAAGAAATTGACAACGATCTCTAGTACATCATGGGAAATGGTGTTCCCTCTGTCACTTCAACTATCACTGCCGCTGATGTGAAGAAATTCAAGCAACTCGACTCACAAGTGAATAATATCATGAGTGGTCATCTGAGCAAAGGTCAGTATGGTAGGGTGAGTGCTTTGGGCTCTGCGAAGCTAATCTCGGAAAGGCACTCCAAAGTCAATGAGGGGGTCTCCACACAGCATGACTCTCGAGTTGATGTTCTTTGCAATCTTTTCAACCACTTCAAGAGATTGGATAATGAAAGATGCCAAGATACTTTTGATCGCCTCACTGAGATATGCAATGAGCTTCAGGCTCTTGGAGACTATGAAGTCGTGAAGAAACTGCTATGATCTCTTGATCCATCATTTGGCACACTCGTTCTGATGATCCAAGAACGAAGAGACTACAAGATTCTTGATCCTGCTAATATACTTGAGAGACTCAATGCTCATGAATTCCAACAAGAAGACAAGAGCGACCTTTATGGAAAAAGCTAGTCAAGGCCTTGTGCGCTAAAGGAAAAGGTTGTTTCCTCATCTGAAGAAGAAGAATCTGATTGCATTATGGGTGATCTTGAAGAACTTGGTGAGGAACTTGTTATGCTCGTGAGAAAATTCTAGAAGTTCACAAAGAGTGGCCAGTTCGGAAAGTCTTCAAGAAGAGATATGAGGAATTCATAATCTTCACCTAAGGACTACAAGAAAAGAACCTGCCATAAATGCAAGAAATCTGGTCACTACATTGCTGATTGTCCTCGCTAGGTGAAGGAATCAAGGAAGAAGAAGTACAAGGATGAAAGTTTTGACGACTCGAAGAAAAAGAAGAAATTCTCAAAGTATTCATCTTCAAAGTCCTCATAGCACAAGAAGACCAGTTTCAGAAAGGCTCGGACACTCATTGGCAAGGAAATGGATTCTGAAGAAGAATCTGAGGAATGTGAGGAAGAGGAAGGTTCAGAAGTGGAGTCAAAGTCTCGTGTGGCAAGTCTTGCACTGCTACCACATTCGTTAGCAAGTCCATCTTCATCCTTGAAGAAAATGACAACATCAACAACATTGATGATTGTGATGCTGACTTCACTCCCACCTATTGCTTCATGGCAAAAGGTTCAAAGGTACCAAGCCACACATGCTCTTCTGATTCTAATGACTATGAACATGATGATTACCAAAAACCCAGTTACTATAAACTTGCCAACATTGCCACTAAGCAACAAAGTGCTATTGAAAAGCTTCAGAAACTGCTAGACAAAAGCGATGATCTTTTGAATGATGAAATGAATCATACTCAAATCCTCACTGAAGATGCTCAAAGTCTTCAGTCTAGATTTGATAGGATTTAAGATCATTATGGTACACTCTTGGCTGATCATGATAAGCTATCATATGAATTTATTCAAAGGAAGCTTGATCTTGAGAAGTTGAAAAAGTCCTAAGATGATCTTCCAATGGAAAATAATTCATTGCTTGCTCAACAGATCAGTACCGCTCAGGAAGAACTCACTCCACCATGTCTGAAATGCATCGCACGTGAAACTACTAATTCTTCACCTAAAACCTCAAATGCTTCTATCGCTACAAATTCTTCAACTGTTCCTGTGATATCAAATTCTTCACTTGAAGAAAGCACAAATGCTACTGTCGAAAATGCAAGATTGAAGGAATTGTATGTGACAGACATATAAAGAAGTCTCAAAGGGCATCAAACCATTTGCAATGTGCTCAAAAAGAAGATTCTGAACAGGAATCCAAGGAAAGAAGGCATTGCCTTTGAGAGGAAAATAAATGTGATGGGTCATATTGGAAACCTGAGTAGTACCTAAAACCTCATGGGTTGATGCAAAAGGACCTCCCATTGATCCATCCACTCTAACAGGCTTTGCATGTGAAATGTCTTATTCCTCCGATGAGTCATTTGACTCCAACTATAAACTCTTCAAAAGTCAAGCTCGTGAAGTATCTGCTCGATATGTTGGAACTAACTGCAGGAATGGACCACCCGTGAGGAAAATATGGGTTCCCAAAAGCTACTTGGAAAGTCTTCAGGTGAATGTCCTCAAGACACCACCAGTGAAGAACAGGAACCCCAGATCAAATTACTCAGGTGGACCAAAGTCTTCACGAGGACCAAATTCCTCAAATGGTCAAAACTATGCTCGTAGTCACACTAATGCTTCTGATATGCAGGGAAATTATAAGGGCCATGAACATGTGCACTATTCCTCAAATCACTATGTTCATAAGTCTTCAAAGAATTTCTCTGCCTATTGATTTGAGTACTCTAACCCATCTACTGTGAAAAGAAGTGCATTAGCTTCAATGCCTCCATTCTCATATGGTGCTCGCAGGATGATGAACTCTTTACCACCCCTCCAGATGTGGGTGGTCAAGAAATCGAGCTAATCACTTTTGCAGGCCAGGTCTCTAGATGAAAGTCATCGTCTGAAGAATTTGCTAGAGGCCTGAGGAAATTGCTTGATAGGACGCAAGCTAAATCGTGATGAAATGATCTATCATTTCACACGTCCTCATTATGTCCTCAAATTTATTTTTGTGATGAAATTCAAGTCTAATGAAATTGATATCATATTCTTCAATATGAAGCATATGAGATGGTAAGCAGTACTAATTTATCTGCAGGATGATCAAACCAAGAACACAGAGCGGGTTCTTAACAGTGGATGTACAAATCACATGACTGGTGATAAAAGCTTATTGACGAATATCCCACTAACTCTATCACCACTGAAGCATATCACCTACGTTGACAAAGGTAAAAGCAAGGTATTGGGACTTGGTAAAGTGGCTATCTCTAAGGATTGGCACATGGACAAGGTCATGCTTGTCGAATACCTTGGGTTTAACCTCATGTCAGTCTCAATGCTTTATGATCTTGTGTAACACCCCAAAAATCGGGTTCTCGATTTTGTGCGGTTATTCCTTCCTAGCTTTTCTCTCCTATATTTTTTCTCTGGAATTTGGCAAATGACCAGGTGAATCCAGTCTATCCTCAACCTCACCGTGCTTTTCCCATGTCCTTGTGCCAGCTTGCCCTTATTGAGTAAACCCCCGAACCTCTTTGAAACCCTAGCTCCGAAATATTGGAACTGGGAATCCTGCCTTTGTGTTTACAAAGGAGCCATCATTTCCCTTGCTCTGATAATTCTCCAAATATTCCCAGAGATCATTCTTCCCTCATAGACCATAGATGTGCAACAATATTGCCAAGTCATATGCCATATTTCTCTTCTAGAATTAATTCATGTTTGTGCCTTTCTGAGGAGTTAAATCCAAGAAAATATCTATCCATCTTCCAAGGTCATGAAAACTTGTGGAGATATTCTTTGTGATCATATGAAGCTCTCATAAAATATTGGACATCACTAAGTAGGGGAAAATGCATTTTTCCTATATAAAGCCAATATTCCAATATGGGGCCTTTCCAAAGGAACTACCAATTTGGTAGCTAGGAAAAATCCCAAATAATTTTTGGAGCTTTTCATATCCATATGTTCATCATTTCGAGCAAAATATCAAGTTCCCCAATTCCAAAATTGAGCACAACATCCCTTTGCAAATTCTGTCCAAATTTTCTGTTTGCAAAGGAAGTGCTTGATTCCTTGTTTCCCTTCAGCTGAAATTTTGCAGAGTTGTTCATTATGATAAATCATCCTTTTCCAACAAAATTTAGCCCATTCCATCAATCCATTATCCCTCGGCAAATTATTTAAGATTCTGTCCAGATTGGAGCACTGTGAAGGAAGTACCATTTATATTTATGCAAATGTTATGAAACTTTTAAAGTAGCTTCATATGCCCAAATCATGAGTCTCCTCCAAGTTTCAGCCAATTCCATTTAGCCAATTAATCTCAGCATCATCTTCTTCATTTCTAGTCAGTATGCCAAGTTATGAAGGAAGTACCCTCTAGACTTACTGGATTGTGGTGAATTTTAGCCAGGATAGTGACCTTAGTGAGTGGTCAACCTCAGACAAATATCATGCCAATAGGTGCACTGTGGTGGCCACACCACAGCACAAACACCTTGTTGTTGGAAACTATTTGACTTTGGTTTGGTCACCTCATTGCTCCCCAGTGTTGTGTGTTGTGTCATTTCATCTTAGAACAATGTGTAGATAAGCTTAGACATGATTTGAGATCTTGTGGGGCATGGTAATGCCGTGGCACCGTGGTGACCACGTACAGAGCGTGCCAAAACCGAGCTCTGTCTATTGAGGTCGGCGGGAGCTTGTCTCCAGCGGGTTCTAACTTGTCCGGGAGTGTCGTAGAGTTTCTCCCGACGTGTGGGAACACTCTGGAGCCCTCTCCCCCTCGTCCCCTTGCCCCTGGAGGTGTGTGCCGAAGGGGATCCCGCCATGGATTCTCATAGCTTCTCCCGACGTCGCTAGAGCCCCTCCCCGGAGCTAATTAACGTGTCCCCGAGCCCCTCCTCGAGCTCTTAAGCCCGAGAAGCCTCCTCGCCCCCCTCCTGCTGAGCCCAGAGCTCCTCCTCCCTCCATGGCGGCGACGCCGCCGCCGCCGCGGCTCACTCCGTCCGTCTCCGGTGGCAAGGCCGCCTCCCTTGGGCGCAGTGTGGCACGGGGCACCCGCCCTAGCCGCCGGCTCCACCTCCCGCGCGGTGGAGCAACGGTGACACCGACGGTCGACGCCCTCCCGTTCCCTGCTCGAAGGAAGAAAAAAATGCCAGGGGGAGAGAGAGAGAATTGGGTGGGGCCCAGGCGTAAGAGAGAGAGATATAGAGAGAGGAGAGTTAGAGCGGTCCCGCCAGTCAACCGACTAAAAGTCAAACCCCCGGGCCCGCGCGTTTTAAGTGGAGACGTAAAGGGTAAAATACACTTTTGGTTTATCGAAAGTGTATTCCTGGAAATGTGCCTTCTATTTTAAACCCCGCCGGCCGAACAACCTAAGTGGTGGACGTTCACTGGTTTAGACTGAAAATGAATAAGTTTATATTTGTTTTATGCCTAAACAACGAACGGCCATAACTTTGTGCTCGTAGCTCCGATTGAGGTAAAACCAGCACCCACGTCTTCGTCTCGTTGAGCCCGTTTCGATAGTATCCTTTTCATAATATGTTTGCATAGTAGAAATGACTGTTTTGCCCTTGCCCTCTGATTGAGCCCTCTGAGAGGGAAACCTCTCCGGCAAATCTTCCCGGTGTTTTATCGCGCTTCTTCCCGGAGTATTCATTGACCCTTAGGCAAGCCAACCTTTTACCATGAGCTCCGGACTTGCGTGATAACTTTGCTTGCAATCTTTGTGTTTATCTGTATCACCTGTTAGTCTGCATTTGCATATAACTGTGATGGCAATAGGACTAGTCACTAGTATTACTTTTCATCTAATACATGCCCTCAAACTTTGCTCTCTGATGCTATTGCATATTTAATTTCTAATGCTTATGCACGAGTGTATAGTAATGTGTTGTATGTGTCTATGACGAACCCTTGCTCGCATTTTCTTCAATGATGGCACCACACATGAGTCTGAGCTGCTTTCGACCGTCCGGGGTGGATGCCAACTTTATATTTCTTTTGTTAGCAGTTGTCCCATGTTCTGAGCTACTTTTCGGCCGTCTCGGGCAACTGTTGATTTTCTTTCCGTGGCGGTGACCCTATGCTCTGAGTTGTTCTTCGTCCGTCTTAGGGAACTGTTACATTCTTTTTATCAACACCGTCTCATGCTCCGAGCTGTTTTCCAGCCGTATTGAGTCGGGGTTGAATTATTCTGGTAGTGTCCCAGATCTGTGTTGTAAAGACCGTTCTCGTAGCTACCCATTTATTTGCCGATTTTATGCGAGGGTTCCGAAGGTCTAACTTATAGCTAGAATCTGTGAAGTATTAGTTTGCCAGTCATATTATAGTGTTAAAGATTACAGTCTATGATTACTTTGTGTTTTATCCGACAGTTTATGAATATGGTTTAACACTTGTGGCTTGATCTTATTAATTATCGAATTGCTGTGACATCGTAGCGTCGGCTATGATAGATAATATTCGGGATAAGATACCTAGTTGGTTGATCAGAGTCACCTGTCCGGGCTCATCAGTGCAACCACATTTGCCAATATGGGACGGCCTTTACTTGCGCTGATCGCATGATGTTTCACTGGTACCTCCAAAGAGGAAGGGTTATGCACGCGTGCTACCCTGATCAGGTAGGCGGTGATAACCGTGTGAGCCAGTTGAGTTGTTTGTGGTGGTGTCCCCGGTTGGGACAGTTTAGTTTGGCCACGACGGTGGCAGGTGTCATGAGGACACAAGTCCACCCAGGGCAAGACTTCAGGGGAGAATGATTGTCGGTGGTATGATGAAAGAGTCACGGGTCAGGCAAGTTTTGTTGGAGCAACACTGGTCCACCCGAATGGTATCACAAGGTCAGTGCTCCATAGTGTGGGTAAAGTGTGCAACCTCTGCAGAGTGTCGAACCTATTCGAATAGATGAGTCCACGGTAATGGACAGACCGCAGACCTCAGTAGACGGGAACCATAACATTGTTAGTACTGATGGTAGAACTCGTCTCATGTGAACATTAGAGGATGTCGATAACATGATGTGTTAGCCAAGATAAGGCTATATGATGAATGGTCAGATGACCATGTGATGGGATTTGAATCCATTCAGATTGGATTATGAGTATGTCGAGGGTTGTGGGACAACACAGAAGAGAGTAAGTTGGTATTCGTTAACAGTAAGCTATTTAAGCACTTGTTGTGATCCTTGCCATGCTAGTGAGGTAGATTACATGTTTATTCCATGTTATGCTACGCTTGATTTATATTTTCCTATTAATTCCATGCCATGCTTAGAATAGCCATTATATAATTATTATGCTTGCTTTGTTATCCGCTGTTTGGATGCTATGTATTTGGTTGTCTTGCGAGTACATTCAAAGTACTCACCTGGCCTTGCACGTGGCCAGTTGCAGGAGAAGACTCGTCGTGCTAGACCGTCACCCAGCCAGTCCTGCGAGTTATGGAGCCCAGCCAGGGATGTCGATGTCGCTGCATCAAGGCCTCTGTTGCCATTTAGTTAGCCTTGGAGTTGGGTAATATTGTTGTAAGCAACAGTATTGTAATACTCCATTATGTTAATAAAGCCATTTTGCCTGGAATTTCTGTATCATGTCTTTCGCGTGCGTCCGGTCTTATCCTGGGGACGGATGTGCGTCGGCCCTCTATCGGGGTGCCACATCTTGATAAGATTGTCATCTTTGGAAAATATAGATGTGTAGTCAGCATGGAATTTGACAAATCCATAGTCTTCGATGGCTTTAGGAGAGGAGACTTGTATATTGTTGACTTCTTTACACATCCTCAACCAGCCACGTGTCTACTAGCAAAAACCTCAGAAGGCTGGCTTTGGCATCGACGACTTGGTCATGGAGTCATGAGTTATTTGCACACACTTGCGAAGAAGAAGCATGTCATTGGCATCGAAATTGTCAAATTCCTCAAGGACCATCTTTGTGGTGCCTGTGAGTCTCGAAAGATAACTAGATCCAAACACCCCTCGAAGACTATCATGACTACTACTCGTCTGTTTGATTTGCTTCATATGGATCTCTTTGGGCCTACTCATTATGCTTCTCTAACCAATGCAACATCTCTATATGGCTTTGTCATCGTTGATGATTATTTTCAATACACTTGGGTGCATATCATTTTGTATAAAACTGAAGTGCGGGAAGTATTCAAACGATTTCCCTCAAGGGCCTCGATGAACTTCCGCGTTAAGATCAAACACATCAGGAGTGACAATGGGATAGGATCCAAGAATACTGGCCTTGATGATTATCTTGATGAAATTGGTATTACTCATGAATTGTCTGCTCCTTATACTCCTCAACAGAATGGAATCGTTGAGTGGAAGAACATGACTCTGGTTGAAATGGCATGGATTATGCTTGAAGAATATCACACTCCTCGTCGTTGAACCAATCAACACTGCTTGCCACATCATCAACAGGGTATATTGCTACTGCAATAAAAGACCTTCCAACGGCGCCAGAAATAGGCACGTCGATGGGAGAATACTTGGCTTGATCTTTCTACTACAGCTACGCCTTAAGGGACTTCCTAGGCAAGTATGCAAAGGATTTCTCCCGTGGCCTTGGAGCCTTGCGTTGGTGTTCCCTCAAAGCGGAAAGGGTGATGTAGCATAGCGGTGGTAAGTATTTCCCTCAGTTTGAGAACCAAGGTATCAATCCAGTGGAGGAGTATCTCAAGATCCTGCACAAACACAAAAACTTGCTCCCAACGCTATGAAGGGGTTGCCAATCCCTTATAGATTGTTTGCCAAGTGAGAACTGAAAGCAACAAAGTAACAAAGCAAAGTAAAACGCAGATGTAAACGATGGACGTGAAAAGACCCGGGGGGCCGTAGTGTTTACTAGTGACTTCTCTCATGAAAGCAAGTAGACGATGGGTGAACAAATTACTGTCGAGCAATTGATAGAACCGCGCAAAGTCGTGACGATATCTATGCAATGATAATTTCTATAGGCATCATGTCCAAAACAAGTAGATCGATACTGTCTCCTTCTACTACTATTGCAACACACGTTGACCGCTATCCAGCATGCATCTAGTGTATTAAGTCCATAAGAAAAGAGTAATGCCTTAAGCAAGATGACATGATGTAGAGGGATAATATCAAACCAATGATAAAAACCCCAACTTTTTAGCCTTGATGGCAACTACTTGATGTGTGCCTTGCTGCCCCTGCTGTCACTGGGAAAGGTCACCACATGGCAGAACCCAAAACCAAGCACTTCTCCCATTGCAAGAATCATAGATCTAGTTGGCCAAACAGAACCCAAGACTCGGAGAGACTTACAAGGATATCAAATCATGCATATAAGAAATCAGCAAAGACTCAAATATATATCATAGATAATCTGATCACAAATCCACAATTCATCGGATCTCGACAAACACACCGCCAAAGAAGATTACATCGGATAGATCTCCATGAAGATCATGGAGAACTTTGTATTGAAGATCCAAGAGAGAGAAGAAGCCATCTAGCTACTAACTACGGACCCGTAGGTCTAAAGTGAACTACTCACGAGTCATTGGAGGGGCGATGATGATGAAGAAGAAGCCCTCCAACTCCAAAGTCCCCTCCGCTAGGGCGCTGGGAAGGGTCTCCAGATGAGATCTCGCGGAAACGGAAGCTTGCGGCGGCGGAAAAGTATTTTCGAGGCTCCCCTAATTTTTTGCGGAATAGTTGGGAATTTATAGGCCAAAGACCTAGGTCACGGGGCGGCCAGGGAGGCCACAAGTCTGCCCACCGCCGCCTCCCCCTGGTGGCGGAGTGGGGGCTTGTGGGCTCCCTGGAGCCCACCTGGCTTGGCCCAAAGGCCTCGTGATCTTCTTCCGTTTGGGAAAAAAATCATTTCGGGGTTTTTCTTCCGTTTGGACTCCGTTCCAAAATCAGATCTGAAAAGAGTCAAAAACACGGAAAAAACAGGAACTAGCACTTGGCACTGAATTAATAAGTTAGTCCCAAAAAAGATATAAAAGGTACATAAAACAACCAAAGAAGACAAGATAACAGCGTGAAACCATCAAAAATTATAGATACGTTTGAGACGTTTCATATATCTTTACAAATTCCTCAAGAAAACTTCGTACGAACTCCTCACTGGCAAGAAACCTAATGTAAGTTATTTCAAAGTCTTCGGTGCAAGATGTTGCATTAGAGATCCTCACCATAGCTCAAAATTTGCACCTAAAGCATATGAGGGTTTTATGCTTGGTTACGGAAAGGACTCGCATACCTACAGAGTCTTCAACACCTATCACAACAAGGTTGTTGAAACTTTAGATGTGTGGTTTGATGAAACTAATGGCTTGCAAAGAGAGAAATCGCCTCTTGTGCGAGATAAATTGACTCCCAAGGAAGCTATTAAGAATAATGCTACGGGAGATATCATTCCTACCGAGGAACAACCTCTTGTTGAAGAAGTCGTCTCCAACAATGATGAAATTCAAGCGGGTGCACCTGAGGAAAATGCTCCAGATCAAATTCCTCAGCCGAACCAAAGTCTTCAATCAACGCATCCGAGGTTTGCAAATGAAGTGGAAATTGACAAAATCTTCGATGACATCAATGCACCAAGTCCTCTCACTCGCTCAAAAGCTTCACATTTAGTTAACTTTTGTGGGCATTTCTCCATTGTGTATATCACAGAACCCTCAAAAGTTGTTGAAGCCTTCATGGAACCTGAGTGGATTCAAGCCATCCAAGATGAACTTCTTCAGTTCAAGCTAAATGACATATGGGAACTCGTCAAAAGACCCGATCCTCGCAAGCACAATATCATTGGCACAAACTTGATCTACCGAAACAAGCAAGATGACGATGGTCAGGTTGTGAGCAACAAGTCACAACTTGTAGCCCAAGGCTACACACAGGTTGAAGGAATTAACTTCGATGAAAGTTTTGCACCTATTGCGGGTCTTGAAGCTATTCATATACTGCTTGCTTATGCTAACCATCACAATATTACTCTCTATCAAATGGATGTGAAAAGTGCATTCCTCAATGGTAAGCTTGAGGAAGAAGTATATGTTGCTCAACCCCCAGGTTTTGAAGACCCGAACCATCCAGACAGTCTTCACACTCAAAAAGGCACTCTATGGCCTCAAGCAAGCCCCTCGGGCGTGGTATGATACATTAAAGGAATTCCTTGTGAAGAAAGGCTTCAAACCCGGTTCACTCGATCCCACTCTTTTCGCAAAATCCTATGACAATGAACTGTTTGTATGCGAAATATATGTGGACGATATTATCTTTGGTTGTACTAACAAACATTATGATGAATTTGCCTACATGATGGGTGAAGAATATCAAATGTCTATGATGGGGGAGCTGAAATTCTTCCTAGGTCTTCAAATTCGTCAACAACGCAATGGAATCTTCATCTCTCAAGAGAAATACCTCAAGGATGTCCTGAAGAAATTCAGCATGAATGAATGCAAAGGCGTCAAAATTCCAATGCCTACCAACAGTCACCTCTCCACTGACAAAAATGGTATAGATTTCGATCGGCAGGTATATCGCTATATGATTGGCCCTTTATTGTACCTATGTGCATCAGGGACAGACATTATGTTTAGTGTTTGCATGTGTGCATGTTTCCAAGCAAAACCAAAAGAATCTCACCATAAAGCTGTGAAACACATTCTTCGATATCTAGCTCACATACCAACGCTTCGATTATGGTACCCCAAGGGCTCAAATCTTCACCTCATTGCATATTCTGATTCTGATTATGCTGGTGACCGTGTGGATCGCAAGTAAACACCAGGCACATGTCATTTCCTCGGACGATCCTTAGTGTGCTGGTCCTCAAAGAACTAGAACTATGTATCACTCTCCACTTCTGAAGCTGAATACACTGCTACTGGATCTTACTGTGCTCAACTGTTGTGGATGAAGCAAACCCTCAAGGACTACGACATCAACATGAAGAATGTGCCCCTCTTCTGCAACAATGAGAGTGCAATCAAGATTGCCTACAACCTAGTACAACACTCGAAGACCAAGCACATCCAGATTCGTCATCATTTTCTTCGTGATCATGTACTCAAGGGCAACATCATCATCGACCATGTGAAGACTGATGGCCAGCTAGCAGATATCTTCACTAAGCCCTTGGATGAGAAAAGATTTTGCAAGTTGCGGTGTGAGCTAAACATCCTAGCATCTTCGAATGTTGTGTAAAAATGCACACATCCTAACACTTATGCAAAATTGATGACTTAGATGCGCAACACACGAAGTAACATTTTTATTCAATCAATGAAGAATAACACTTTAAGTGTGAAGAAATCAATGAAGAATTTGATTCTCATGTCCCTACGACAATTTTACACGGCGCCTGAAATCATCATTCTTATACAATGGGTCAAGCCAGCACCAAAATTTTAAATTCTTCAAATTCGAAATTCTCGAAAGTTGAAATTCTTCAAAGCTGGGACTTTTTGCAAATTGCTCAAATTTTCAAAGTCTTCAAAATTTTCATATCTTCGAAACTTTTCTGATTGTCTTCAGTGACTATATATGAGCTTTCAATGTCCTCAACAACATTCACTTATTGCTCAGTTTTCAAGTTGAATTTTCATCTAAGAGAATGTGATCGGACCCGACTCCCCTCTGTGCTAAGCTCAACCCAAACTATTCACAATTCTTCATATGTGTTCTAATTGACACCTGTTCAAAGTCCTCACTGAGTCCTTGTCAGCTAAAGACGTTGCTACAAAATCCTCAAAAAATTCAAACTTAAATTTTTCTGTCGTTACTTCTCTAACTACACCCACTACTCGTGATAGGATAACTATGATCTCCACTATCTCCACCGCTTCGTACGTGGGTAACACGTGTCATGGAGAGAGGAAAGGGTGGGGGCAGTTTGATCCAAAAGTTTTGCTTCGGGCCATTTTCACCTGAGCTATAAATAGCCCCTTACCCCCTCCAGTGAAAACTCTTCCTCTCGCTTTCACCTTCCCCGGCTCGAGCTCTAACCTATCGTCGCTGCTGGAAATCTTCGTTGCCGATAAGGAAGAGCTTCACTGCCTCGACTTCACCGTCGACGGACTCACGCCGACTGCAGTTCATCTCCCTCCGCTGTCGCCGTAGCTGTCTTCAATCGCCGAGCTAGGGCACTAAAGATCTGAACTGGCAAGCTTTAGTTTTCACTTCCTCAGTTCGTCGTGTTCTTCATACATGGTAATTAAAATCTAATTTTACTGAGCATGTTGATCCATTTATTTTCCTTAGATTTGTGAAATCTATTATTCCTGAGAAAATCCTTCAGATGATCACAATCCATGTCTAGAACACGTGATGAATTTCTCTAAGTTACTAAATTCTTCACGAGATTCCTCAATTGTGTAAATTTCTGAATCTAGACAACTCTGGAACCCAAGATTAGAATGCTTAGCGAAATTCTTCAACATTTATTGTATTGGTCAAATTCCTCACCATGAGTCATTTATCAAATTCCTCAAATCTCAGAACACATATGACCTCTCCAAATTCTTCGCACCTATACTCTGTTCACAGGTACAAAATTCCAGCTGATTAATCATTAAGTTCTCATCAACTTAACTCATTTGCAACGTTCCTTGAAGAACATATACGTGTGTCATCAGATTCCTCCAGAGTTCAAATTCCTCAGCAAAGTACTCAACTGAAGAAAATGGAGGATGACAAGCAACATAAGGGTGGCAAGAAGTCAGAAAAGAATACTGCCTTTGAGATTCCCGAGGACATCTATTCTGACTATTGCACATCGGATGGAAACGTCTATGGGAAAGAAACATCTGCGAAGCGCAAAATCAGACTTCAAAAGATTGAAAGGAGATGGGCTCATGAGTGGAAAACATATAGGTATGTCACTCCTAAGTATGCCAGAAAGTTTGATGTCAAGCCTCCTTTCTCCAGACCTCCTTTGGAACAACAACAAACTGCCCATCCCTCAAGCATGCTAAAAATTGAAGACTAACCTGATGAGAAGGCCAAGTATTTGGCAAAACTGAGGAAAACTGACAAAGATGCAGTGAACAAGCTCACTGAGGATTCTGCTGCTACAGCTGCTATCCTCCTCTGCTGCTGAGGCTTCTGCCATAGAACAACCCCCCAAGAAGCCATTGGTGAATAAATCTGGTGTCAAACCAAAGTCCTCAACAACACTGTCTAAACAATAAATTGCTCACGTAGAATCAACCGTGGCTGCAAAATCCTCAACTGCATCAGAGACTTCACCTCCTATGCAACCCCAGTCTAGTCAGCAACCAACAGGGACCTCAATTCCCTCAAAACCATCAGCCTCAAGTACTACCCCTAAATCCTCAAGTGGCATACTGAAGACAAAGACGACTCATGGGCGAGGAATTAGGCCCAGTCCTAACAGAGTTGCCCTCAAGGTTCCCTCTGCATCAGAGGAAAGTGGTGAATATGATGGCGAAACCCTTCAAGCCATCATCATAAACAAGCAAGAAAGGGTTGCACAAGCTAAAGGGTCCACCATTCCTCTTGCACTGGATCCAAAGGTGATACTGGACTTACACCTTCCATGGTACAAAGATCCCAACACACCCATTGATGGCTTACACCTTCCACCTGGACCCAGTCACATGGTGACTTCATTATCAAACGAAGAAAATTGGAAGGCTCATCAAGCCAAACAAGCTCAGAGAGCAAAGGTTCAAAAGGAGAATTTTTTGCAACAAAATCTTCTAACCTTGATGCCAGAGCAACTTGTCTCCACTCAAGCTGAGCTAAAAATCCTCACTGACAAATACAAGTCTTCAAGCTGAAAGTAAATGCGTCAAAGTGAGGTTTGTCAAGGCTGCTATTGAAGGTATTGATGAGTACAACCACAGGGTTGCAGTCCCAGCGCAACCATCAATTTCTCAAGCCAGATACACTGTACACCTCGCCGATGAAGATGAAGAACCTGCAGTTGATGAACCTGCTATTGATGCAACTGATGCTGAAGAAACTGTCAGACCTACAAGTGCCTATGCAATGCTTGAAGAAAATACACATTCACCAAATTCCCCAAAGGTGAAGAAAGTCTCACTTCCTTCTGCATTAGAAGTGAAGAAAACCAAAGCAGCTGAGAAAGAAGCAAATAAGAGAAAGGCATCAACACTTTCAAAGTCCTAAGAGGCAAAATGCCTGAAGACTCTGCCTGCTTCCTCATCTGCTCTAATTGATGCAACTCCTCTCAGTGTTTCACAGTCATACATGATTCTCCCATTTGGTGAATAACAAGGGATGAGGAAATGGATGAAAACCAGTCTGCAGCATCCACACTCATAGATGAGGAAATTCAAGCTGATGACATTCCTCAAGCCTCAACTCCTCCTTAGAACCTTGAGGTGACTGCTGAAGAAATGGAGGATGATGTGGACATTGGCTGCAACACACCAGTGATCCATGATGACTTTTGGGAACAGACTCATCCAAATTCACCATTGGTCCCTCCAATTCCTCAAATCCCTGAATCCCCTGGTGCCAATGAAGTTTTGACTAGATTTGAAGAAAAGAACACTCCGACCAAGTCTGCACGTGGAATGGAATTGGCTGCATCAACTGATGACAACAAAAATGTTGAAGAAACTGTTGTGCCCACAACTGGCACACTGACCCAGCACATTCCTCAAACTGAAGAACATGTGCCTGAAGACTCTGCTCTAGCACAAAATGAAGAATCTGCTGATGAACCACATGTTGCAAATCCAGAGATAGCAGTTGTGGTGGCTCAAATTCCTCAAGCAGGCAATCCACGAAGGCTTGGAAGTCGCTTCAAGCCAAATCTTCAGCCGAAGGGAATCAAGCCCTGCAAAGGAAAAGGCCAAAGTTTGAAAGGCATCAATTCTTTGGTGAACATCATTACTTTGTGGGGCCCGGTCCATATGAATCTCCTCGGTATATACGCGGTAGATTCCCTTTGGAATGAAACCCTTCATATAGCAGAAGAGGGGGGGCAGTGGGCCAGCAGGGAGCCCACAAGCCCCCTAGGCGCGGCCAGGAGGTGGTCGCGCCTACCAGGCTTGTGGGCCCCTGGTAGCGCTCCTTTGGCACTTATTCAGCCCAGTATTTTTATATATTCCCAAAAAAATCCACGTTGATTTTCACGGCTTTTGGAGTTGCGCAGAATAGGCATCTCAAACTTGCTCCTTTTTCAGGCCAGAATTCCAGCTGCCGACATTCTCCCTCTTCATGTAAACCTTGCAAAATAAGAGAGAAAAGGCATAAGTATTGTACCGTGAAGTGAAATAATAGCAAAAAAGCAATAAATGTTAACATGAAAGTATGATGCAAAATGGACGTATCAACTCCCCCAAGCTTAGACCTCGCTTGTCCTCAAGCGAAAGCCGAGCTCAATAAATATGACCACATGTTTAGGGAGAGAGGTGTCGACAAAACAAGATACGAACATGCAGGCATCAAGATCATGCTCAAAACAGCAATACCAACATATAGTCTCTCATGCTAAAGTGACAATTCCTTCACAAAGTAAAGCATGGATCAAGAACCTTACCAAGAATTAGCAACCGATAGCCTTTAGTCATTGAAGCAATTGCAATTTATCACAACATCAGAAAGAGTCAAATAAGAGCTTGTAAAGCAAATCCACATACTCAATCATCTTTTCGTTCTCTACAATTGCTACAACTCACGTGGTACTCATGAGATCAAAGTTTCAGCTGAACACACAGAAAGATAGGGGCTTATAGTTTTGCCTCCCAACTGCTTACCTCAAGGGTAATGTCAACAATAATAATTCATGAATACTTATCTCCAAGTTGACATATGAATATAGATCTTTCCCAAGCATATGACGTTAGCCAAGATAAAGGCGAAATAAGGAATTGGTGAAGATCACCATGACTCTTTCAAGGGCAAAAAGTAAAGGTACAAGATAGGCCCTTCGCAGAGGGAAGCAGAGGTTGTCATTCACTTTTGAGGTTGGGATGTGTGTCCTCTTAGTGCGGAGGAACGTCACTTTATATTGCCTCCTGTGATAAAGAACTTTATTATGCAGTCTGTCGCTTTTATGTCTTCCTCATCACAGGTTCATACAAAGCTTATTTTCCAGACACTAATATATCATACATATTAGGGAGCAATTTTTATTGCTTGCACCGATGACAACTTACTTGAGGAATCTTATTCAATCCATAGGTAGGTATGGTGGACTCTCATGGCAAAACTGGGTTGAAGGTTTGTGGATGCACAAGTAGTATCTCTACTTGGTGCAGGAGTTTTGGCTAATATGAGGTGGAAGCAATCGTCACATGCTAAGGGATCTCTAATCATATAACATTGTTTGGAACCAAGAAAACACAATTCATTAGGTTGTCTTCCTTGTCCAACATCTACTTCTAAGCATGCAATAGTTTAGTGAGTGTTCACAATCATAGATGGTATTAAAGATGATGTATTTATATGTGAACCTCTCCTTCCTTATCACTTCCTATTAATTGCAACAATTACCAAGGTCTACGTTTGTCTACCCTCAACAAGTTTCAATCAACATTCTTTTTATATGTGAAGCCATCACTTCCCATAAGATCATTACATGATCTTTCATGCTTTTGTTCTTTTCTCACTCTTTTGATCATGGCAAGAGGCAAACCCCTCAACTAAGACACTCTTTATTATATGGCTCACGAGCTCGAATACATCGGGGGTGACACAAAGCAAAACTCAAGACTAAAACACTAAGACTTTTAATCTACTAGAGAAAAAGAAAACTGAAAAGGAACAAACTAAAACAAAGGTAAAGGCAAAAGATGTGATGGTGATACGATACCGGGGCAACTCCCCCAAGCTTGGCACAAGCCAAGGGGATTGCCCATACCCATGCTTAGTTGTCTTCCTTTGGACGTGATGGTGGGGGAGTTGTTGCAACATGTGTTTCATCCTCCGTCTTCCAAGGCATAGGTGCTCCATCATGGAAAGATGAACGAGTCTCCGGAATCCTTAAATCTGTAGCCAATCGTATTGATTAAAATCTATACTCATACTCACAGTTTTGGTTGTGCAGGTCATAGATCTGGGCCTGGAGGTGATCAATCATGTCATAGAGCCTAGAGAGGTGTGCTACTGCAACAAAAGACCTTCCAATGGCGCCAGAAATAGGCACGTCGACGGGAGAATACTTGGCTTGTTCCTTCTGCTGCGGGTACGCCTTAAGGGACTTCCTAGGCAAGTATGCAAAGGATTTCCCCCGTGGCCTTGGAGCCTTGCGTTGGTGTTCGGAAAGGGTGACGTAGCGTAGCGGTGGTAAGTACTTCCCTCAGTTTGAGAACCAAGGTATCAATCCAGTGGAGGAGTATCTCAAGATCCTGCACAAACACAAAAACTTGCTCCCAACGCTATGAAGGGGTTGTCAATCCCTTATAGATTGTTTGCTAAGTGAGACCTGAAAGCAACAAAGTAACAAAACAAAGTAAAAGCGGAGGTGTAAACAATGGATGTGAATAGACCCGGGGGCCGTAGTGTTTACTAGTGGCTTCTCTCATGAAAGCAAGTAGACGGTGGGTGAACAAATTACTGTCGAGCAATTGATAGAACCGCGCAAAGTCGTGATGATATCTATGCAATGATTATATCTATAAGCATCACGTCCGAAACAAGTAGACCAATACTTTCTGCATCTACTACAATTACTCCACACATCGACCGCTATCCAGCATGCATCTAGTGTATTAAGTCCACAAAAACAGAGTAACGCCTTAATAAAGATGACATGATGTAGAGGGATAATCTCAAACCAATGATAAAACCCCATCTTTTTACCCTTGATGGCAACTACTTGATGTGTGCCTTGCTGCCCCTACTGTCAGTGGGAAAGGTCACCACATGGTAGAACCCAAAACCAAGCACTTCTCCCATTGCAAGAATCATAGATCTAGTTGGCCAAACAAAATCCAAGACTCGGAGAGACTTACAAGGATATCAAATCATGCATATAAGAAATAAGCAAAGACCCAAATATATATCATAGATAATCTGATCACAAATCCACAATTCATCGGATCTCGACAAACACACCGCCAAAGAAGATTACATCGGATAGATCTCCATGAAGATCATGGAGAACTTTGTATTGAAGATCCAAGAGAGAGAAGAAGCCATCTAGCTACTAACTATGGACCCGTAGGTCTGAAGTGAACTACTCACGAGTCATTGGAGGGGCGATGATGATGATGAAGAAGCCCTCCAACTCCAAAGTCCCCTCCGGCAGGGTGCCGGGAAGGGTCTCCAGATGAGATCTCGCGGAAACGGAAGCTTGCGGTGGCGGAAAAGTATTTTCGAGGCTCCCCTGATTTTTTGCGGAATATTTGGGAATTTATAGGCCAAAGACCTAGGTCATGGGGCGGCCAGGGAGGCCACAAGCCCGCCCGCCGCCGCCTCCCCCTGGGGGCGGAGTGGGGGCTTGTGGGCTCCCTCAAGCCCACCTGGCTTGGCCCAAAAGCCCCCCGGTCTTCTTCCGTTCGGGAAAAATCATTTCGGACTTTTTCTTCCGTTTGGACTCCGTTCCAAAATCAGATCTGAAAAGAGTCAAAAACACGGAAAAAACAGGAACTGGCACTTGGCACTGAATTAATAAGTTAGTCCCAAAAAAGATATAAAAGGTACATAAAACAACCAAAGAAGACAAGATAACAGGGTGAAACCATCAAAAATTATAGATACGTTTGAGACGTATCAAGCATCCCCAAGCTTAACTCCTGCTCGTCCTCGAGTACGGAAGTGATAAGAATGAATTTTTGATGCTTTCATGCTACCTAGCATAGGTGTCCTTTGTAATTCCTCTTATGTGACGTGAATTTTCAGATCCATTAGATTCAAAACAATAGTTTTCTATTGACGTGGAAACAATAATAATTCAAGGAAACTAGCAAAGTAATCATGAACTTTAAAAATAACAAGGCCAAAAGAAAGTTATCCCTACAAAAGCATATAGTCTGGCTATGCTCTATCATCATTGCACAACGAATTTAAATCATGCACAACCCCGGTATTGGCCAAGTAATTGTTTCACACCTTTACTTTCTCAAACCTTTTCAACTCTCACACAATACATGAGCGTGAGCCATGGTTTTAGCATTATAGATGGTGTGGAATGTAGTGGAGGATGCCAGACAAAAAAGGAGAAGATAGTCACATTAACTAGGCATATCAATGATTTGTGGAGATGCTCATCAATAGATATCAATGTGAATGAGTAGGGATTGCCATACAAATGATTTACTAGAGCTACGAGTATGTGAAAGCTCTTAAAGAAAACTAGTGGGTGTGCATCCAACTTGCTTGCTCACGAAGACCTAAGGCAATTTTGAGGAAGCCTATCATTGGAATATACAAGCCAAGTTATATAATGAAGATTTCCCACTAGCTATATGGTGGTGACAAAACGAGAGACTTGTAATCATGAAGATCATGGTGCTTAATATGCACAAGTGTGGAAAAGGTGGTAGCATTGTCCCTTCTCTCTTTTTCGCTCATTTTTTTGGTGGGCTCTTTGGCCTCTTTTTTTATTTTGTTATTTTGGTGGGCTTCTTTGGCCTCTTTTATTTCCTCACATGGGACAATGCTCCATTAATGATGATCATCACACTTTCAACTCAAAACTTAGAGCAACTATGACTCTATATGGAATGCCTTCGGTAGTGTACCGTGGCAATGATCTAGCATGGCATAGACATCAATGGAAACATCATGCTAGCTATCTTACGATCATGCAATGGCAATGTAGATGTAGTGGCACATGTCATGGTGGTAGTTGCATGGCAATATATGTCGGAATGACTTTGAAAAAGCCATAATAGGTAGGTATGGTGGTTGTTTTGAGGGAGGCTAATGGTGGGTTTTGTGCACCGGCGAAAGTTGCACGGCACAAAGAAGATAGTGATGGTGGAAGGTGAAAGTGCATCTAAACCATGGACTCAACATTAGTCATGAAGAACTCAGATACTTGTTGCAAAAGTTTTATTACTAATCGAAACAAAGCATTCAACACATACTCCTAGGGGAAGGGTTGGTAGGTATAAACCATCGCACGATCCCGACCGCCACGCAAAGGATGAAAATCAATAGACTAATCATGCTCATATTTCATCACATAGCGGTTCACCATACGTGCATGCTACGGGAATCACTAAATTCAACACAAGTATTTCTAGATTCACAACACCTTACTAGCATGACTTCAATATTACCATAACGACAACTCAAAACTAATTGAGATGAATCAAACTTCTCTAACTATTCAATGCACATGAAGGTGGAAGTTTTCGTATCCCTTTGGATAAATACCCCTTTTGAGACTAATTTCAAAGCATAGATCAACTATCAAGCCACACACCGCTGTGCTCTAAAAGATATAAGTGAAGCACATAGAGCAAATGTATCTAGATCTAAAGATATAAGTGAAGCACATGTGAGCTGAATTATCTACCAAAAGATATAAGTGAAGCTCGACAAAATCACGGTGTGTGCATGTCTCTCTCTCTAGGTGTGCAGCAAGGATGATTGTGACACAACAAAAATAAAATACTCCTATGATACAAGACGCTCCAAGCAAAAACACATAACATGTGCTGAATAAAAATATAGCCCCAAGTAACATTACCGATGGATTGAAGACGAGAGAGGGGATGCCTTCCCGGGGCATTCCCAAACTTAGGCTTTTACGACATCCTTGAATCCCTTGGGGTGCCTTGGGCATCCCCAAGCTTGAGCTCTTGCCACTCTTTATCTCTTTGTCTATAAGAACTTCACCCAAAACTTGAAAACTTCACAACACGAAACTTAAACAGAAACTCGTGATAACATTAGTACAAGAAAGCAAACCACCACTTCCTTAGGTACTGTAGCAAACTTAAATTCTACTTGTGCTAATTTTGGGTTACTGTAATTACAATCTTCCATGTCTAATACCCCCCGATACTATCCATAGTTTCATCAAAATAAGCAACCAACACAACAAAAACAGAATCTGTTAACAGCAGACCAGTCTGTAGAAATCTGTATATTAGTATACCTCTGGTACTTCAAAACTTCTAAACAATTACGACAGTCTGAATAATTTGCGTAGCGATCAGAAGCAAAAAGAATCAACTCAAAATCTCTTACAGAAAAAAAATGAAAATTCTTTTCGTGAGCAGAAATTTTCTGTCTTTTCCAGCATGACCAAACGATCATCCCCAAGACTAATCATAACGGTTTTGCTTGGCACAAACGCAAAAAGAAACACAAAAAACACAATCATAACAGAATTATGAAAGTGTGGAAAGCACAAAACAGAAAGGAAAAGGATAGATTCATTGGGTTGCCTCCCAACAAGCGCTTTTGTTGAACGCCCTTAGCTAGGCGAAAGTGATGGAATCACGTATAGTCATCTTTGGTGCTCAAACCATAAGTAGTGTGATCATTTATCATCTTAAGGTTTTCGTCTTTATTAGATGACTCACCACTATCTTTAGGAACAAAAACAGGCTTGACGGTCTTTTTGAGAGTAAGATTTGGAGTATTTTGCACAGCGGCAAAAGCGGAACCCAAGTTGGTTATGACATCTTCTAATTTGCCAATTCTAGAAGAATCATTAACTATAAGTTCCTTCTGCTTTAAATTTTTCAAAAAGTTTCCCACTTTGGATCCGTACTGAGTAATTTGATTATGGATCTTTCTATCCAAACCCTCAATAAGTTCAACTGTGGCAGTTTTGTTTTCAATAGCGTCAAGCCTTTGCATCACGTGTTCCAAGGTCAAGATAGTTCCATTAACCATGAGCGGGGGTGAGCCTGCCAAATTAATGATAGCTCTATAGGAGTCAACAGTATGGCTCCCCAAAAAGTTCCCGCCTACAATGGTATCAAGGATATACCTATTCCAAGGAGAAATTCCAACATAGAAACTGTGAAGGAGGACGGTAGTGGATTGCTTACGAGTAGATCTACTTTGAGCATTGCAAATCCTGTACCAAGCGTCCTTCAAATTTTCTTCCTCATTCTGCCTGAAATTGAGAACTCCATTTTCAGGGGTGTCGTTTGGAGTGGTGGGTCTAGCTATTGATGGACTATCTCACGCACAAACGAGCAGGAAGAGAGAATGAAACGGGCAAAAGAAAACGGCGAAGGAGAAAGGCAAAAGAAAACGGCAAATGTGAAGTTGGGGAGAGGAAAATGAGAGGCAACTGGCAACAAAAGTAAATGCAAGAGGAGAGTTTGTGAGACCTACTTGGATAGATCTTGATTTCTCCTCCCCGGCAACGGTGCAAGAAATACTTCTGCTACTGCAACAAAAGACCTTCCAATGGCGCCAGAAATAGGCACGTCGACGGGAGAATACTTGGATTCATCCTTCTGCTGCGGCTACGGCTTAAGGGACTTCCTAGGAAAGTATGCAAAGGATTTCCCCCATGGCCTTGGAGCCTTGCATTGGTGTTCCCTCGGAGCGGAAAGGGTGATGTAGCGTAGCGGTGGTAAGTACTTCCCTCAGTTCGAGAACCATGGTATCAATCCAGTGGAGGAGTATCTCAAGATCCTGCACAAACACAAAAACTTGCTCCCAACGTTATGAAGGGGTTGTCAATCCCTTATAGATTGTTTGCCAAGTGAGAACTGAAAGCAACAAAGTAACAAAGCAGAGTAAAAGCAGAGGTGTAAACGATGGATGTGAATAGACCCCGGGGCCAGTGGGCCAGCAGGGAGCCCACAAGCCCCCTAGGTGTGGCTAGGGGGGTGGCCACGCCTACCAGGCTTGTGGCCCCCTCGTTGCGCTCGTCTGGCACTTCTTTGGCCCAGTATTTTTTATATATTCCCAAAAAAAATCACGTTGATTTTCACGGCTTTTGGAGTTGCGCAGAATAGGCATCTCAAACTTGCTCCTTTTTTAGGCTAGAATTCCAGCTGCCGGCATTCTCCCTCTTCATGTAAACCTTGCAAAATAAGAGAGAAAAGGCATAAGTATTGTACCATGAAGTGAAATAACAGCCCAAAAAGCAATAAATGTTAACATGAAAGCATGATGCAAAATGGACGTATCACGAGTCAATCCACTTTTGGACCCTGAACTTGCCTTGGTTAAAACATGCAAAATAGACAAACCATGGGCTCACTGAACCTGCTTCACTGAAGCGTGACTTGCGCCTAATCAGCCGGTCTAAACAACTTGGGTTGTTGCAAAATCCTTCTTGGGGTAGCACTAGAGTTTTGCAAACTCGTCCTATCCCGTCACAACTCATTGAGCCGACGAATTTTATGACTATCTTTGTGGCATCGCCCAAAGGTTTCATAAAAAAAATTATAACCCACCGTTACTCACTGAGCCGGCCTATTGTTTTTCTCTGATGAACAGGGCAAAGAACTTTCTTGTCAAAAACGTGGCAAAGCTTTGGGAAAGGCGATTTATATCATTGAAGGTCCGAAACTTCCAAACACAATCACAGGGTACGGTTATCATACTGTTTCCCTGAATACTAAGACTATTACATGGCTCAGCAGGCCATAACGGGAATCATACCCTCGTTAGAAAAGGATCAAAATATTCTTGGAAGTACCAACTTCATGACAATTTGGTTCAAGCCGCCTCCGGGTCACCCTGCCTCGAGCTTTCGCCATCTTCGATCTGTAAATCACCCAGTTTCCAATTGCAATTGGTCAAGGCGACGAACTCATCTTCATCAGTCAAGATGGTGGACTGATCAATGTCAAAGTCGAAAGGATTCTTACGGCGTCGTGGAGTCAAGCTGGTGACTTCATACGACGGAGGAGTCACCCTTTTGTTGTGTTCATCATAAGCCGCCTAGTATTTGCCTAAGTCCAGGCTGGTTGCTAGCTGAGTCGCCGCAAAACGAGACTCTTTCACACAATGGTGGTAGTCCTCCTTGGTGAAATCTGACGCGTCATCCTTTAATTCTGGAAAGCCGCGGGCTACCTCTTTCCGCTTAAGTTTGGGGGCATAAGCAGAGCACCGGCTTAGGGTGGTTAGCGCTCCTTTACGGGCGGCTAACCTTTTTAACTCCTCTATCTAGGTCGGCAGTGTTGACAAGCAACCTAGCATGTGCTTGATGGATCTTACGGGCTCCCTGTTGCCCATCGCGGCTTTCATGATCATCATGCCACCCGTGTATAACTGCCCTGTTAAAGTATAAATCGCTTTCAGCTTCAGAATGCAGTCATTCTGGAGGGTGGCGGCTCGTGGACCTACGAGTGGCAAAACAAGATAATTAGCATTTACAATATGCTTTGCAACACTTTTCAGAAGAAGGTAATTGACCCTTACCAAATATAGCTTGGGTCATGTTGGAGATATGATGCTTCAAGTCGGAGAGTTCTTGAAGAGCGGCTTTCGGTTTTTCTTCGGCTTGTTCCGCCCATTTCAAGACGGTGGCTTGTTCAGCATGGGCCTTATCTTCAAACTTTTTGTTCTCGACTTTCATCTTCTCCATGTCAGAAAGGGCAAGATGAAATTTTTCTTCAAACTTAGCTCGAGCATCCTGCTGTTTAGCTAAGCTTTCTTTTAAGCCAGCCACGGTTGAGTCAGCCCGAGTCAAGGATTCCTGCAAACAAAATATTGGGGAAGCAATTTTCAGGACCATTGCAAGCAACATCCTTGACACTTGGGGTCTAATGTATGAATCATTTCTTTTAAGGTTATACCTTCATTCAAGACCCGGCTCATCTTTCAAAAGATGATCCGGCCCTTGGGGGCTACAGGTTGAAGAAATTTTATATTGCAAATTCAAGACCCGGCTCATCTTTAAAAAGATGACCCGGCCCTTGGGGGCTACAGGTTGAAGAAATTTTATATTACAAGTTCAAGACCCGGATCATCCTTCAAAAGATGACTCGGCCCTTGGGGGCTACAGGTTGAAAAAAATTTATGTTCAAATACAAGATTCAAGACCCGGTTCATCTTTCAAAAGATGACCCAGCCCTTGGGGGCTACAGCTTGAAGATGTTCTTTGCCAATATAAGTTCAACATCTGGCTCATCTCTACAAAGATGACCCTACCCTTGGGGGCTACACATTGCTGAATGACAGAAAAGTACGATTCATCATGGATGACCCGTCCTTTCGAGGGCTAATGGGAGGATATATTAACAAAGATAAAGATGTCATACCTCATGTTTGACTCGCATCAAGTTGGCCAGACTTTTCTCCATCTTGCGGCTTGCTTCCAGGAGGCTCACAAAACCAGAATAGAATTCTTCAAACTCCAATTTTTCATAATGAGGAAGCTTCAGCTTGGTGATATCCTTCTCTGCAAATGTTTGGGCATCTTTTGGCGTATGTTTGGTTAACACCACAGTTGCAAGCTTAGAATAACCAGTACGAGTAACAATGATTGTGTCTGGATCTTCGAGCGTCTTAGCAGGACTGGGCGGGTTGATGTTTTCAATCACATCCCTTTGAGGGCTTGAAGGCTCGACCCGGATATCAGGAATATCATCAAAAGGATCGCCCTGGATCTCAGCTGGATCTTTTGGAGCCTCTGGGATGGAGGCACCTTTACCAGACATTTTAGCCACTTTGGGAGCTGAAGATGAGTCGCATGTTTTCCTTTTCTTTGCTTGCGCTCTGAGAAACAAAGGTACCAATGTTGGAACAAAATACATTGATGATTGAAAGAACATGTTAGTAAAGAAACTTACCCCTGAACACGAATCATTGGGGGGAGAGTCGACATTGCTGAGTCGCCGGATGAAGGAGGTGAGACCTGATGAACAAGGATTCAAGGATTGAATAAATTGTGAGAATATCTTACACAAGAAGGAAAGGATGCTCGCGGAAACATACCTCGCTTTGCCGTTTTTGACAAGTTGTTCTTTCAAGTAAGTCGGACACTAGGTCTCCAGAATGGCTTCGAGTATGACGTTTAGGTGTGTAACTCGCCTTCTTGAAAAGGAAATTGGGGTCCAAATGAGCATCCGGGTGAGACATGGGAACTTTATTACAAATTTGCCTGGCTGGCTTGGGGAGAGAAGAAGTTGAGTCGAAAGAAACAGAAATTACCTCGACATCTTCATCTTGGCTCTCATAGTCATCATCCTATAAACAAAGGTGGTAAAGCATAAGTGCAAGTCAGAATGAAGCAATAAAGACGAGAAATTCTTCCTGTGACTGCTCCTCAACGGCCCGAGACTCGCCAACGACGAATGACTCTTTGACTGCAGCTTTGCCTTTGCTCTTCTTCTTCTTCGTCTTGGAGGGAGGTTTTGTTGTCTTCTTGACAACCGTCTTAGTTCTCTGGGTCCAGAACGCCGAATCCCTCTGATTAAACATGATGAAAGGCTCAAGACCAGAAACATAAATGAGTATATGAAAATGTTACATTTTGGAGCCGAGTTGTTTACCTCTGGAGCCGGGTTGGTGATGCAAAAGGGTTTAAGCCCAATTTAGGAGCAATTTTCAATAGCCTCGCCACATAGCGTCTTTATGATATCAACAATGTCTTTTTCCAAAAGCCTCACATTGTAAAAGCATTGGGGGTTGATTCAAGTCGTCATCATACTCGCACATCAAACCATTTCAGCGGCTTAAGGGAAGAATCCTCCATTCTACCCAACAACGAATCAGATCAATCCCGGTAAGACAATTGGTGGTAAGGGCCCTCAGCTTTCGAAAGATAGGGACGAATGTGGCTTCCTCTTCTTCAGTCAACTTTTCGGGCAACTCGAAGTCCATAGGTAGGCGATCTTTCCTGAAGCCTCGCAGAGGGTTCTCATTGGATGGAGAAGTGTCGCGGCAGTAGAACCAAGTCTTTGCCCAGCCTTTGGGATGACTAGGTAATGTGACAGCCAGAAACCCGCATTCATGACGACGTTGAATATTAACTCCACCCAGCTCTAAGCTAGGTCCATGGGAAAACTCTGTCTGGCGGTTCAGATAGAAAAACTTCCGGAACAACAACATGGTGGGCTCTATTTGCAGATAAGCCTCAGAGAAAACTTGAAACTGGCAAAGGTTACTGATGGAATTTGGTCCCAAGTCTTGAGGATGAAGGTGGAAGAAATGCAGGGCCTCTCTAAAAAACTTTAAACCGGGCGGCTTGAAACCTCGCTCCAGGTGATCAGCAAACACGACTACTTCTCCTTCGGCGGGTTGGAGAATTGTTTCCCCGAAGGCAGACCACCACCCAATGACTTCCTTGGAGTCTAGATACCCGTTTTCACAAATTTATCAAGATAGGCATCGTTGACCTCTGTTGGCAGCCAGTTGCATTTCGAGATAGTGCCCATAACTACAAAAAGAAAGAGTAGGGCGGGTTGTCAGGAACTACGGAGTGGCAACTCGCCAGCTAAGTGATCGAAGATGTATCTACGAGGATATTATAACTCGCCATGGCGAGAGGATGCGGCTTACGACTCTAAAATGTTTCCTTAGGAAAATTCTCGGTTAAGGACAAATAGGTTTTCAACATCAAGCGATAATTTATGGATCTACGGATGATTCTGAGGGAGAAAATAATGTTGGCCGAAGGATCGACCACTAAGAACACGAAAGGACACTACGAAAAATGATGTGCAGATCTATGAGCAACGGCGGAGGAACGACGAATCGCTCGGGAATATGTCAAGAACTACCGCGACTATCATTACATATATGGAATGCCGTATCCGGATGGGTTAAAAGGCAAGGGGATACGGTGTTCGTGGAGCTCTAGCGCTGCCCTAAGAAGTACACAGGTTCGGGATCTACTCCTAATGGCACAAGGAGACTTACCTGAAGGAAGAGGGGATGCGGGCGAAGATTGAGGAAGTCCCGCAACGACGGCCGCACCCTCGATCGGCCCGGGAAGCAGCTGGACCGCGACGACCTACGATGGGGCTTCGGCAGCGACGAGGTGGTCGAGGTAAGGGCTTGAAGAAGACGATACGACCAAGGGGAAGAAATGGGGGTAGGTGGCGGTGCCCTCCCACTCCCCTGCGGCTATTTAAAGGCCTAGGGCAAAAGAGAAAACGGCACGCACGGGAATCAAGGTGACAAATTGAAAACCGAAGATAATGGCACCTAAATTTTTGGGATGACATTATAAGGATGAAAAAAGATCCATTGGAAAGTGATGCCACCAGGATTTCGGGAATAGTGTAGAAGGTGATGTCACCGGCAAATGACCTGGCGACTCAAGCAAATTGAGGAAGTTGGTGGCTTGTCACTCATTGAAGGAAAGACGGAGGTAGCATGAGTCACCGAAGAGAAGAGTAAAGGTTTGTTGGTGTGAATAAATTCAAGTCAAACTGGGGCCTAATGTTGGGGATATTACGTGCGGTACGACCCGCCCTATTGGGTCGGGTCAGGAAAGCAGTGACTCATACATACATGGTCAATATAAGTCTTGGCCCAGGCCTGGGGCATGTTAAGAGAACTTTTCCAGAAGACCGCCAGGGTCCATGAGCCAGATGGCGGTTCAGGATTGATGAAGAAGATAAGTCGCTGAGGAGTCTCTTTGGCTTGGCAAACACGATGACTTAGAGATATGGAAGGCCACGATTTGTAACGTGGACAGGACTTTGTAAACCCTAGGGACTCAACCTGTATATAAAGGTGAGCCACTGGGGAGGATAAATCAGGTTAGAAATCATCAAGAGCTAGGTTAGGCGAGTTACGCCCTCCTTGTAATCGAATCCACCATCAATATACACAAAGCAGTACGTAGGCTTTTACCTCCACACGAGGGGTAGAACCTGGATAAATCCGAGTCTCGCTTCCGCTCACCCCCTTTGAGTCGCCACCATGGTGCGATGGCGCCTTCACTATGTCCTTTCACGAGGACATCTGCCGTGACAAAACCACAACAGTGATGGTGGTGGAGCTACTCCGACAAGGGTTCGATGTACCGTACTGAACTAGCAACAGGGTGTCACTAAGTAGTGGAGGGAGAGAGGGTTGTGCATTGGCTTGAGGTGGCAAAAGCATCTCTCACCTCCACTATATATAGAATGGAAGGGAGGGGTGGCGCCCTAGGGCAAGGCCCTAGGGTTCGGCCAACCCAAGAGGTGGAGGAGGAGTCCTCCTCCAATACAACTTGGAAGGAGTCTTCCTTCCCAATTCGGTTTTGGACCTTCCTCCTTTCCTTTTTCTTCCTTGGCCGAAATAGCCTCTTTGGACTGGCCACCAGCCCACTAAGGGATGGTGGGCCACCCTTGGGATTCTTTGGTTCTCTCCCGGGTGGGTGGCCCCTCCCGGTAGAACTCCGGAACCCATTCGTCACTCCCAGTACTTTACCGGTAATGCCCGAAAACCTTCTGGAAGCCAAATGGATACTTCCTATATATCAATCTTTGTCCCTGGACCATTCCGAAAACCCTCGTGGTGTCCAAGATATCATCCGGGACTCTGAACAAACTTCGGTTACCAACATCAATAATTCAACTATATTGAAACGTCATTGAACCTTAAGTGTGCAGACCCTGCGGGTTCGAGAACTATGCAGACATGACCTGAGACACTCTCCGGTCAATAACCAATAGCGGGACCTGGATGCCCATATTGGCTCCTACATATTCTACAAAGATCTTCATCGCTTGAACCTCTATGTCAAGGATTCATTTAACCTCATATGATATTCCCTTTTTCCATCGGTATGTTACTTGCCCGAGAGAGGTTTTTAGTCAACGGGTCTAAAACTTTAAGATTCGTGTGTGCTTTAAAAATCTCTAAGCCATCCTGTAGATGTTGCTACCTCGTGCCAGTTGGAACTATTCCAAATGACTGTTGCACTATACGAATCCGGTTTACTACTCACAGTTATACGGATTAGTGTCAAAGCTTGCATCGACGTAACCCTTTAGAACGAACTCTTTTATCACCTCCATAATCGAGAAAAAATTTCCTTAGTCCACAAGTTACTAAGGATAACTTTGACCGTTGTCCAGGAATCCATTCCTGGATCACTTTTGTACCCCTTGACAGATTCATGGCAAGGCACACATCCGGTGCGGTACACAACATAGCATACTATACAGCCTATAGCTAATGCATAGAGGATGACCTTCGTACTTTATCTTTCTTCTGCCGTGGTCAAATTTTGAGTCTTACTCAATACTCACACCTTATAACATAGCCAAGAACTCTTTCTTTGACTGATCTATTTTGAACTCCTTCAAAATCATGTCGCGGTATGTATTCATTTGAAAGTTCTATTAAGCGTTTTGATCTATCTCTATAGATTTTGATGCTCAATATTCAAGTAGCTCAATCTAGGTTTTCCTTTGAAAAACTCCTTTCAAACAACCCTTTATGCTTTCCGGAAATTCTACATTATTTTCGATCAACAATATGTCAACCACATATACTTATCAGAAATTCTATAGTGATCCCACTCACTTTCTTGGAAATACAAGTTTCTCATGAGCCTTGTATAAACCCCAAAACTTTGATCATCTCATCAAAGCGTATATTCTAACTCCGAGATTCTTGCTCCAGTCCATAGAAGTATCGCTGGAGCTTGCATACTTGTTAGCATCCTTAGGATCGACAAAACCTTCTGGTTGTATCACATACAACCTTTCCTCAAGGAAACCGTCAAGGAAACAATGTTTTGACATCCTATCTCCAAGATTTCATAAATAATGCAGCATAATTCCAACAGACTTTTAGCATTGTTACGAGTGAGAAAGTCTCATCATAGTCAACTGTTTGAACCTGTCACCAACATCTTTGCGACAAGTCGAGCTTTCTTAATGGTGACTTTTCACCATCATCGTCTGTCTTCCTTTTAAAGATCCATCTGTACTTAACAGTCTTACGAACATCAAGTAGTTCTTCCAAAGTCCACACTTTATTTTCATACATGGATCCTCTCTCGGATTTCATGGCCTCCAGCCATTTGTTGGAATCCGGGCACACCATCACTTCTCCATAGCTCGTAGGTTCATTGTTGTCCAGCAACATGACCTCCAAGATAGGATTACCGTACCACTCTAGAGTGGTGCGCGTCCTTGTCGACCTACGAGGTTTGGTAGTAACTTGATCCGAAGCTTTATGATTAACATCATCAGCTTCCACTTCAACTGGTGTAGGAGCCACGGGAACAATTTCCTATGCCCTGCTACTCATTGTTGAAGTGATGGTTCAATAACCTCATCAAGTTTCCACCATCCTGTCACTCAATTCTTTTGAGAGAAACTTTTTCTCGAGAAAGGACCCGTTTCAGGAAACAAACACTTTGCTTTCAGATCTGAGATAGGAGGTATTCCCAACTGTTTTGGGTATCCTATGAAGATGCATTTATCTGCTTTCGGTTCGAGCTTATCAGGCTGAAACTTTTTCACATAAGTGTCGCAGCCCCAAACTTTTAAGAAACGTCAGCTTAGGTTTCTCCAAACCATAGTTCATATGGTGTCATCTCAACGCAATTATGTGGTGCCCTATTTAAGGTAAATGTGGTTGTCTCTAATGCCTAACTCAAAAATGATAGTGGTAATTCGATAAGAGACATCATAGTATGCACCATATCCAATAGGGCGCGGCCATGACATTCGGACACACCATCACACCATGGTGTTCCAGGTGGCATTAGTTGTGAAACAATTTCAACATTGTCTTAAATGTGCACCAAACTCGCAACTCAGATATTCATCTTTACGATCATATCATAGACATTTTATCCTCTTGTCACGGCGATCTTTAACTTCACTCTGAAATTACTTGAACCTTTTGATAATTCAGACTTGTGTCTCATCAAGTAAATATACCAGTATCTACTCAAATCATTTGTGAAGTAAGAACATAATGATATCCACTGCGTGCCTCAGCATTCATTGGACCGCATACATCAAAATGTATTAATTCCAACAAGTTACTTTCTTGTTCCATCTCACTGGAAAAAGAGGCCTTTAGTCATCTTACCCATGTGGCATGATTTGCATGTCTCAAGTGATTCAAAATCAAGTGAGTCCAAACGATCCATCTGCCTGGACTTTCTTCATGCGTTTACACCAATAGACATGGTTTGCATGTCTCAAACATTTCAAAAATGAGCGAGTCCATAGATCCATCAGTATGGAGCTTCTTTATGCGTTTTATACCAATATTACTCAAGCGGCAGTGCCACAAGTAAGTGGTATTATCATTACTACTTTGTATCTTTTGGCATCAAATATTATGACCATATGTAATACTACGATCAAGATTCAATAAACCATTCATATTAGGTGCATGACCATTGAAGGTATTATTCAAGTAAAGAGAATAACCATTATTCTCTTTAAATGAATAACTGTATTGCAATAAACACAATCCAATCATGTTCATGCTCAACGCAAACACCAAACAACATTTAGGTTCAACACTAATATCGAAAGTAGAGGGAGCGTGCGATGGTGATCACATCAACTTTGGAAATACTTCCAACATACATTATCACCTCGCCTTTAGCTAGTCTATGTTTATTCCACAGCTTTTATTTCGAGTTACTAACACTGAGAAACCGAACCGGTATCTAATACCCCGGTGCTACTAGGAGTACTAGTAAGGTACACATCAATATCATGTATATCCAATATACTTTCGGCGACTTTGCCAGCCTTCTCATCTACCAAGTATCAAGTGTAGTGCTGCTTCAGTGACTGTTCCCCTCATATTAGAAGCACTTAGTCTCGGGTTTGGGTTCAACCTTGGGTTTCTTCACTAGATCAACAACTGGTTTTCCATTCATGAACTATCCCTTCTTACCCTTGCCCTTCTCGAAACTAGTGGTTTCACTAACCATCAACAATTGATGCTCCTACTTGATTTCTACTTTCGCGGTGTCAAACATCGCGAATACCTCGGGGATCATCATCTCTATCCCTGACATGTTGTTCATCATGAAGCTCAATAGCTTGGTGGTGGTGACTTTGGAGAACCATGTCAATCACTATCTGATCTGAAAGATCAACTCCCACTCGATTCAAGCGATTGTAGTACTCAGACAATCTGAGCACATACTCAATGATTGAGCTTTTCTACCTTACTTAGCAGGCCAAGAATATTGTCGGAGGTCTCATACCTCTCAACACGGGCACGAGCCTGAAATCCCAATTTCATCTCTTGGTACATCTCATGTGTTTCATGACGTTCAAAACGTCTTCGGTGCATAAATTCTAAGTCGTTAAGCATTACGCACTGAACTATCACGTAGTCATCAAAAACATGTATGTCAGATGTCCGCAACATCTAGATACGACGCTCAGGGTTCAGCACGCCGAGCGGTGCATTAAGGACATGAGCCTTCTGCGCAGCAATGAGGACAATCCTCAGTTTACGGACCGAGCCCGCATAATTGCTACTATCATCTTTCAACTAAGTTTTCTCTAGGAACATATCAAAAACAGTAGAGCTACAACGCAAGCTACAACATAATTTGCAAATACATTTTTGACTATGTTCACGATAATGAGTTCAATTAATCATATTACTTAAGAACTCCCACTCAAATTGACATCCCTCTAGTCATTCGAGTGGTACATGATCCAAATTCACTAACTCAAATCTGATCATCACGTGAGTTGAGGTTAGCTTCAATGGTGAACATCTCCATGTTGATCATATCCACTATATGACTCATGCTCGACCTTTCGGTCTCCTGTGTTCTGAGGCCATGTTTGTACATGCTAGGCTTGTCAAGTTTAACCTGAGTGTTCCGCCTGTGCAACTCTTTTGCACCCGTTGTATGTGAACGTAGAGTCTATCACACCCGAGCATCACATGGTGTCTCGAAACGACGAACTATCGCAACGGTGCACAATCGGGGAGAACACAATTTTATCTTGAAATTTTAGTGAGGGATCACCTTATAATGCTACCTTCATCCTAAGCAAAATAAGGTGCATAAAAGGATTAACATCACCTGCAAATCATAAGTGACATGATATGGCCATGAACTTGTACTTCTGGATCTCCATCACCAAAGCACCGGCATGATCTCCATCGTCACCGGTGCCACACCATGATCTCCATCATTGTGCTGCCATCGAGGTTGTCATGCTAACTATGATGTTACCACTAAAGCTGCCGACTAGCTATAAAGAAAATCATCTCCAAGCGCAAAATAATTAAAGACAACCCTATGACCTCTGCCGGTTGTCGTACCGTCGACGTGCAAGTCAATATTTAACTATTACAACATGATAATCTCATACATCTAATATATCATATCATGTCTTCGGCCATATCAAATCACATGCATACCCTTCAAAAACAAGTTAGACGTCCTCTAATTTATTGTTCAAAATTTTACGTGGATGCTATGGGTATCTAGTATGATCGCACCTTACTTACGCAAAGCTACAACGGTGATATGCAAATTTCTATTTAACCTTTTCCAAGGATCGCCTCGGTCAAATCCGATTCAACTAAAGTTGAAGAAATAGACACCCACGAGTCATCTTTATGCAACAAATTGCATGTTAGTCGATGAAACCGGTCTCTCGTATGCGTACGAGTAATGTTGGTTCGGGCCGCTTCAATCCAACAATACCTCTGAATCAAGAAAAGACTAAGGAGGTCAGCAAATAGAACATCAACGCCCACAAACTCTTTTGTGTTCTACTCGAGATGTCATCTACGCATAGACCTAGCTCTGATACCACTGTTGGGGAAAGTTGCATGGGAAACAAAAAAAATCCTATGCACACGAAAGACCTATCCATGGTGATGATCATCTAGGAGAGGGGAGCTCGGATCCACATACCCTTGTAGATCGCTAAGCGGAAGCGTATATAACGTGATTGATGTAGTCGAACATCTTTGCAATCCAAATTGTAGTCCGTCCCACGATCTCATCACGAACTGTCCTGCGATCTCATCACGATCCATCCCAGTCTAGTGCCGAACGGACGACACCTCCGCGTTCAGCACACGTGCAGCTCGATGACAATCTCTGCCTTCTTGATCTAGCAAGAGAGACAGGGAGGTAGCTAAATTCTCCGATAGCACGACGGCGTGGCGGCGATGGTGGTTGAGCTACTCTGGCAGGGATTCGTCGTATCGTATCAAACTAGCTACGGGGTGTCACGAAGTGGTGGAGGGAGAGAGGGTTGTTCCTTGGCTTGATATGCCAAAAGCCTCTCTCACATCCACTATATATAGGAGGGAGGGGAGGGTATCACCCTAGGGCAAAGCCCTAGGATTTGGCTGAGCCAAGAGGTGGAGGACGACTCCTGCTCTGATACAACTTGGAAGGAGTCCTCCTTCCCAATTCGGTTTTGGCCCTTTCTCCTTTCCTTTCTCCCTTGGCCGAAATGGCCTCTTTGGGCTGGCCACCAGCCAACTAAGGGCTGGTGCACCACCCTTGGGCTTCTTTGGTTCTCTCCCGGGTGGGTGGCCCCTCCCGGTAGAACTCGAGAACCCATTCGTCACTCCCGGTACTTTACCGGTAATGCTCGAAAACCTTCCGGAAGCGAAATGAATACTTCCTATATATCAATATTTGTCTTCGCACCATTCGGGAACCTCATGACATCCGGGATCTCATCTGGGACTCCGAACAACCTTCAGTTACCAACATCGATAATTCAACTATATCAAAACGTCACCGAATCTGAAGTGTGCAGACCCTGCGGGTTCGAGAACTATGCAGACATGACTAAGACACTCTCCGGTCAATAACCAATAGCGGGACCTGGATGCCCATATTGGCTAATACATATTCTATGAAGTTCTTCATCAGTTGAACCTCTGTGGCAAGGATTCAATTAATCTGTATGCTATTCCCTTTGTCCATCGGTATGTTACTTGCCCGAGATTCGATCGTCGGTATCTCCATGCCTAGTTTAATCTCGTTACCAGCAAGTTTCTTTACTTGTTCCGTAATACAAGATCCCATGACTAACTCCTTAGTCACATTGCTTGCAAGGCTTATTGTGATGTTGTCTTACCGAGTGGGCCCCGAGATACCTCTCTGTCACACGGAGTGACAAATCCCATTATCAATCCACGCCAACCCAACAGACACCTTCGGAGATACCTGTAGATCACCTTTATACTCACGGAGTTAAGTTGCGACGTTTGATACACACAAGGTATTCCTCTGGTGTCCGGGATTTGCATGATCTCATGGTCATAGAAAGAGATGCATTGATATGCAGAAAATAGTAGCAATAAACTGACACGATCATATGCTTTATTCATAGTTTGGGTCTTGTCCATCACATGATTGTCCTAATGATGTGATCCCGTTATCAAGTGACAAAACTTGTTTATGGCCAGGAAACCTTGACCATCTTTGACAAACGAGCTAGTCAACTAGAGGCTCACTAGGGACTGTGTGTTGTCTATGTATCCACACATGTATTTGAGTTTCCAATCAATATAATTCTAGCATGGATAATAAACGATTATCGTGAACAAGGAAATATAATAATAACCAATTTATTATTGCCTCTAGGGCATATTTCTAACACCAGATTTATATATCGGTCTCACCGAAACGCCAAAAGTAACCACATTTTGCACTAGTCGGTGCAACCGAGTTCTTGCTTCGGTTTCATTGAGTTGGGCAATAATTTTATCATAGTTGGATTTTTGGAGATGCCTATGTATACCTCTCCACCTACCTCTCATTTGTAGAGTAAGCACTGAGAACAAACCAAGACTTGCCCCATCCATTTTCTGAGAGAGAACCACCTACTCATGTGTTGAGATCAAGATATTCCACTCCAACCATATGGGTCCTTATTTTTAGCCCCCCCTCCCCTCCCACGTTGCTTTCCACCCAATCAATCTCTTCTATCCAAGCCAAATATGTGAGTGGGTGATTGAGTGTTGACGAGACTATCTTTTGAAGCACAAGAGCAAGGAGTTCATCATACTTACCACATCTATTACCTTTTGGAGAGTGGTCTCTCCTAGATTGGTTAGATGTCGCTTGGGAGCCTCCGACTTCGTGTGGAGTTGAACCAAGAAGTTTGTAAGGGCAAGGAGACCTCCTACTTCATGAAGATTTACCCCAAGTGAGGCTTGTCTTTCGTGGATGTAAGTCATGATGGAATAGACAACATTGCTTCTCCGTGGACCCTTTGTGGGTGGAACCCTCCATTGACTCTCGCGACCATTACCCTTTGTGGGTTGAAGTCTCCATCAACGTGGACGTACGATAGCACCACTTATCAGAACCACACAAATAATCTCCGTGTCAACTTTGCGCTTGATCTTTCTATCCCTACCCTCTACTTACATGTGCATGTCTTTACTTTTCGATGCTATACTCTTGGACTTGCATGTGTAGGGTGTGCTTGACTTGGTATAATTGCTAAAACTTGCCAACTATTAAAATTGGGGAAAGACTAAGTTTTATTTTATGAAGTAGTCTAATAACTCTCCCTTCTAAACATACTTCAGATCCTATAGGATGATGGTGATGACAAGCAGGAGGAGGAGGACGAGGACGACTCCTCCACCGATGGCAATGGATCCGACATGGACGATGACAATCAGTAGATTAGATTCATGAGCCAACATTATTTGGTGAGTAGCTATGTTTAGGGTTTATGTGTGTAAAAAATATAAACTTAAAATAAAATGTATGTTGTTTGCATGGTTGAACGTCAATTTTTTTTGCCATGTTTGCAATCAAAAAGTGGCACATTTGCAATATGCGACAAGTGGTGACTCGCATTTCATTAATTTGTTATAATAATTGATTGTTTTCAATTGAACAATGCAAAATTTTCAAAATTTTGTATTTCAAACTTGTTGTATTGCAATTTTATAATTTTCCCACAAACTAGTGCACACAAGATGGCTCAATACATAGGCATTATAATTTTTTAAGGCTTTTTTATTTTCTTTGTTTTTTTAAATGGGATCAAACTTATAGTGTTGAACATTCATACAAAATGCTTTGGGCTTCCTACTTTTCTTCTCCCAAGTTCATTCACCGCCAACATTAGAGCATAAAATTATTTTAGAAAATTCTCAGGACCAAACTACATCATACCTATAGTTCAAATTTGCACAAGTTCTCACAATTCACTAAATCACAGCTAAATGGATGGAATGTAGCAACAATGCTATGAAATTACTAAAACTTGGCCAATGGCCATCCGATGTGGGCTACTTTTGATGAAAAATGAAATGGCACAAATTTTAAAATTATTTGAGACGCTTCCTTCACACAAAAAAGTCATTTGAGGGACTTGGAAAATGAAATATTTGTTTTTCTTACGAAATAATTGCAAATTCCTATGGAAATATTGTCCACAATGATAGCATCAATACTTGTGCCAAATGTGGGCATGTTATCATGGATTATACCATGTATATGGCCATTTCATGTGCATATGCATTGAAATCCATACAAGTTCATACTAGATAGTCCATTTTGTGATTTTTTTAACTTGTTGTATTGCAAGTTTATGATTTTTTTTCCCACAAGCTAGTGCACATAATATGTATCGATGCAAATGCATTTCAACTTTTGAGAGCTTTTTCATTTTCTTTTGGTTTTTTCGAAACGGGATCAAACTTGCAGTGTTAACCATCCATACAAAATGCTCGAATTCCTACTTTGCTTGTCCCAAGTTCATCCACCAAACCAATATTTAGGACCAAACTTGTGGGTCCATCCTTCGCTTCTGTTAGTACATAAAATGGCAAGAAGTGTTTCGAAAGACACGTATACATACTCGGTCAGTTGGCACTTGTGTCACTCTATGAGCGTGTGGTCTTGTGTTCAAATACCCTTCGTGGGGTAACACGCCACCTATTTTTTCCGCCCACTCTGCCCACATACCACCCTCACCCGCTGACAGATGGGCCCGTCGTTATTTTCCCATGCGTCAGTAACTGCACCTACCACCTATGATTGTGCTGCTGCTGACATGGGTGTCCTATGGGTCAGTGAGATTGTCGACCTACGACTGCGCAACCACTGACAGATGGCCCCGTTGGAGGTGTCCCACAAGTCAGTATATGTGCCCACCATCTACGAACGTGCAACCGCTGACAGAGGTGTTCCACAAGTCATTATATGCGCCCACCATATAGGAGCATGCAACCGCTGCGAGAGGTGTCCCACACAAGTCAGTATATGCGCCCACCATCTATGTATGCAGACCCGCTGACATAGGTGTCCCACAAGTCAGTGTATGCGCCCACCATCTACGAGCGTGCATCCGCTGATAGAGGTGTCCCATAAGTTAGTATATGTGCCCAACATGACAAGGGTGTCCCATGCGTTAGTAACCGCCCCAAGTAACGGTCAAAGACTTTGACACAACAGTGAACCCTTGTTTGGGCTTTTGTGAGGTGGAGGGGAAATTGAGGATTGTTAAAGAGCGGGGGCACGAGGGACTGAGGAGAAGTAGCTAGGATGAACACGAAAATAGAAATCCCCATTTTATCACAAATTTTTACAAATGTTCTAAGAGTTTGCAAAAAATCTTTACAAAATCACACTTGTTGAAATCGTGGCAAAAAAATACAAAATTAGTGCTCCAAAATGATTTCGAAAGTAGCATATTTAGAGTATCGATTTTGTTTTTCGCCATGACTGCCACAAATGTGATTTCCTGATAAAACATTGCAAGCTCTTAGAATATTTGTCAAGGTTTAACATAAAAATTTAGATTTTTAAATATATTTTTAGTTTACTGTCAGCCGAGTTCATTTGAGCTCGGGTTCACAAACTGCACATCCCTTTTAATTGGTGTTTTCTTTAAAGTTAAGACCCAAATCAGGCCATACCATCCAAGCTCTTTCATGCAATGCATCCTGGATGCACCTAGGCAACCAAACACACCCTATATAGGTGAGTGCCGACAGATGAACTCACGGAGGCCCAATATGGACGAAAAAAGGCAGTGCGAACCATTTTTCATTTACTTCACGTATTAGTACCACCTTGGATTGTAAAAGAAAAAGATGAACAGATGAGAAAAAATCAGAAATACATACTTTATTTATTTTTAGTAGCTATAGATCAAGAGCTTTATTGGATTGAAGTGGCTAATTATTTGATCTTTGGCTATATATCTATATGTTTTTTGTGTGCTAGTAAGAAAAAGGGAGACATTTTCTGCCCGCATGGTCGAGGGGGTCCATCATCTGCGCGTCCTTGCGCTGCTGTCGCTGACATCATCGGTCCCTGCCCCCATCAGCCGCCCGCATCGCCAGTTCCTGTCCATGTCGGCCGCTCGCATCGCCGGATCCAGCCTTCGCCCGTCGTTCTCGTCGCCTGCAGCGATGGCCGGGCCGCGCGTATACAAGTGTTGCAAACGTCATCTAAAATTGATGCAACGGCTATGTGAAAAGGCTTCAAACCCAGATGAAAAGCTTCAACCAGGCATATAAAAAGCTGCATCCGGTCATTGCCATGGCGGAATGCTACAACCGTTGACATAAAATGCTACAATTGTTGATGAAAAAAACTACAACCAGATATATAAAAAGCTGCAAGCGGTCATTGCCATGATGAAATGCTACAACCATCGATGAAAAAGCTGCAACGGACCGGCAAGGTGCTCGCGTTGTTGGCTCTGCAAGGACGGCGACTGACGGCGAGGACGTCCGGTGAGAGGGGGCGACGGGAGAAGGACCCCTCGACCGTCACGGGCGGGGGGAGGGGAGGGCGAGGAGCGCCGCTGCGCGTTGGACGAAGATGGCCGGCGAGGCGCTCGCGTTCGTGGCTTGAGGTTAAGAACGAGAAAGGAGATCTGACGGTCAAGGGATCTTCAATCTAACGACTGCGCTACAACCGACACGTCCATGCCCAGTACTGTCCAGGAAATAAAAGACCTAATTGAAAGGGTGAACTAAAGGACGATAGTTTGATCTTTACATAGGAAAAAGGTTGGACACAATAACTGTAGTCGAGTTGGTCTAACGTGAGCTGGAGTCGGTCTAATGTGAGGTGGCATAAGAAAAGCTGGACGAGGGAATTTCCAATGCACACATTCAAATAAGCTCGTGTTGTCCACACGCACTTCGTCCTCCAATGCAAATTCGTACTTGTTTATGAACATGTCAATGCGTCTGTTTTTTCGCAAATTGAAAATAAATTTAAAGGTAGTCTGGACATCCGTCTGGTGAATCAAAAGCCACTATGTATCCTCTCCGCGTCTAGATGGCGGAAGGGCGCTGCAATTTTATTTTATTTTTTGATGAAAGATGGTTCCCCGCCGAACCCCCAGGGTCAAACCCGTGCCCCGAAGGTACGAGCTCTGACAGGTTTATCGAGTGAATTTTATACCGAATCCTATATTGATTGGTTGATATATATATTTTTTGCTCATTAGAGCCCCATCCAAGATCTGCCAATAGATTAGGTCTCGGAGGGAGACTTGCTACCAGCCGAGCTGACGGAGGGTGGGAATGCATCTCTCACCTCCCTTACCCAAGCCTCCGAGGAGGCCATGGAGGTGGCCTCCCACCCGACCTCGCTTAATGCGGGGGGCGAAGAGGTTATAGCCGAGGTGAATACCTCGGAATTCGAGGACCGTGAGGTCCTGGTCACCGAAGATGCGACTGCGACCGTGAGCCAGGAGGCTCTGATTGGGGCCAATTTCCTGGTTAATACTACCCGAAAAATCGGCCCTTCAGGGGTGGAAAGGAGGGTCAGAATTCGACTGATCTCCCTCCAACATCCTCAGAAACACCCTTGGTGCCACCCATGCCAGAACGGGCCACGGTCAAGGGGTCGGCACCCTCCAACATCCTCAGAAACACCCTTGGTGCCACCCATGCCAGAACGGGCCACGGTCAAGGGGTCGGCAGTGATTGAGGAGATCCTAGCGGATTCCTCCGTTGTTGAAGAACATCACACCTTAATGGGTGTGGTTTTGTGGAGCATTCAGTGTGTTAACAATGGACTAAACGAAGCCTTTACAGGCTTATTGACGGGCTTTAAGGTAAGCCACCCACTTTACTAATATTGTTTTATATTTGAAATATATTTTTACTCGTATGACAGGCCCCGAGTCAGGGGGGTTTGAAAAGCTAACCCGTGGCTCAGAGAAATGCACAAAAAATGTCTCGAAATGATGCTTGGAATGCTTATTTTAAGAAACTTGACCAAGCACAGTACATTAAATAGGTTTAAATCATGCTGACGGATTGTGCATCTTGCAGGCCTCGTCATCGGCTGCCAATGCTAATGCGTAGGAAATAGCCGAACTCAATCGGAAACAGTAAGTGTTTGATGAATAGCTTGACCGCCTCAACGGTCAGTTTGACAAAAAGCAGGGTGAGTTTGTATAAAAGTACCCCATTTAATTATATCTGATAGTATACCCTGGCCGTGTCATCTGAATTTTTCTGTTTTATCGTTGATCAGTAGCTCAAGATAAAGAGCTTGAAAAGCTCCGGGCCGAGGTGGGAGGGCCAAACAAGAGGCCGGTTCCCACAAGGCCACGGCCGAACAGGCGGTCGCCGTGTTTGATGCCCTGAAGGCCGTTAGCAAACAATATGAGGCCAGGGTGACGGAGGTCCAGCAAGAGCTGGAGGAGGTGAGCTTGAAGTGTGAGGCCTTTGAGCAAAAAGTAGATCAATCCGCCGAGCACACCAAGCTATCCGCCGACCTCCAATCAGAGTGGGTAGAGCGGTGGTTCTTTGAAGAAGAAGTGCGCCAGGTTAAGCTGATGGCAACCGGTAAGCCATACTTACTATAGTGTGCCTTTGGTGGGAACTGATTTGCCTTATGCGGATATGATGTTCCACATGTGCCTTCACCAACATCCCGCAGAATGCAGCAGATGCGGACAAGTACTTTGCGGCCCATGACTGGGATGCCGAGCAGCGGCTGTTCTGGGTGCAATTTGAGGCCCTTGAGGCAAACCCTAGTCTGAGTTATCAGATGACGCAGCTCCTCGAGCTACACGGGATGGCCGAGTCGGCTATGAAAGACCTGTGTGTTCGTCTGTGGCCTGTCGAGCCCTTGCCGAGCACCTACTTTGCCTTGAAGAGGAAGCTAATCGAAGCCGCACCTCGGATTGAAGCCCTGCAGCGCTCAGCCTATATGGAGGGGGCTCGAATGACCTTTGCACGGACGATGGTGCACTTCCCAGGGATGAGGCTGCTGAAGATGGCCACTCATCTGTCGCCCACCAGAAAGGAGCACACGCGCCCCGAGCTATACTTTACTTCTGCCATGGAGGGTGCTCGAGCGATCGAATCGCAATGCTCCAAGGATGTACTATTATAATAGATTTATGTTTGATGTAATCGAGAATGATCTGCTTGAAGCAGTATATGTCCTAAGTTAATTATGTTTTATATTATTTTAATTCCTGTTGTGGCCATTTTCATCCTGAAAGTTTTCAATCATCAGCTTCAGCTCCCATGTAGATACTACTTGTGGTGTTTCATCGTACGTACCCATCCCTTAGCCGATTTAATCGGTGCTCGAAGGTGGTACTGTAGAATGGAAACGAGGCAATCGGACTACGAGGCTTTATCTCTTTCACTTAGCCTTATGAATGTTATAATTCGGGGGCTAATGACAAGTCCCCATCCCTTTTGCGGTAGTGGGAAAAACCGAAGATCGGGATGACTACCACGGGGTTTCTTGAATAGCAAAAACTCGTCTGTATAATACGGAATAGCCTCTATCAACTATGGAAATAATCTCGGATTGCAGACCAATTCTCGCTCATTATGACGGTCAGTTTTCTGCTTTCTCCACTTAGGTATTTCAAGACCATGGAAGCTGGGAATACAATCGCAATGGTTCTTTGTTTACCCCTTTAGCCGAACTAGCGGAGCGTAAGGGGGTAAGCACAGGAGTGGGGCAATCCAACTATAGACCCAAGACATAATTTGGAACCGATGCATATATTGCAAAATCCTAACAGACCGAACACATGTATAAGAGTGACGGTGAGGTGCTCGGGGCGGTCAATGTATCCTAGCCCCCGGTTAATAGTCGTGCGCGCCTTCTCTTTTTTTTTGTTTTGGCAATCATAAAATGAGTTTTTCCTGTGAGCGTCGTATAGCTTAAAAACATGAGTAAGAATAAGTACATCAAAAGAAAAGCATCTGTGACAGATATTGGCGAAGAATTTTTACAATTCCCGGCCCAGGGCCGCTATGTACAGGAAACTATAAAAATTAAGCAACACCTCCCTTGTGTCCATTTTACAAGCCACTTGACGTACATCTGGCTTTTGGCTGCATTAAATTGAAATGATAGGGGGAGGGAGTCTTTTCCCTAAAAGGTTGTTGCAAATGGCAGACGGGCTTTCAACCAAGGAGCCATGAGAAGCTGGCGATGAAATGTAGCTTGACGCTTGGGAGGGTCTTTATGGTATCCCGTGTGTATCGAGGAATTTGGCACCATAGTTTGGTCTAGCCGAGCATATGGTGCTTGTTTGGGTCTTCCACAGTATCCTATAATATTCTGAAGATGAGAATTCTGTACATGAGAGACATACCTTGAAGGTGGTCGGGAGATGCTGTGGGAGGGGTGCCCTTATGTGTTTGGGGCCGAGGAGCTCTCCGAGGGACCTGATTGAGCTCGGGATTGCTTGCCTACTTGTCGTGGCTTTCCCGGCTTGTGACTTGATAGTTCACCGTCGTGCTTGCCTTCCGCTGCCAAGGCCGCGGTGTGTTCTTCGGTCCGGAGAGAACGTTATGTGTTGCCGTTGATGATGATGACTCCTCGAGGTCCGTGCATCTTCAGCTTGAGATAAGCATAGTGGGACACAACATTTAATCGGGCGAAGGCGGTGCGGCCGAGCAGTGTGTGGTACCCGCTGCGAAAGGGGACAGTGTCGAAGATCAAATCTTTGTTGTGGAAGTTATCGAGTGAGCCAAACACGACTTCCAGCGTTATTGTCCAGAGTAGCGACCACGACGCCTGGAATTACTCCTTTAAAGGTAGCGTTACTTGGTTTTATTCTTGATGGGTCAATGCCCATCTTTTTCACCTTATCCGCGTAGATCAGATTAAGGCTACTTCCACCGTCCATGAGGACTCTGGTGAGGTGGTACCCATCTATAATGGGGTCGAGGACGAGGCCGGCTGACCCTCCATGACGGATACTGGTCGGATTGTCCCTGTGGTCGAATGTGATCGGGAAAGCCGACCATGTATTTTACTTTGATGCTACATGCTCTACGACGTAGACTTCTCAGAGGGCTCGCTTCCGCTCCTTCTTGGGTATGTGAGTCACGTAAATCATGTTTACGGTTTTTACATCGGTAGGGAACTATTTTTGGCCCCCGTTGTTCGGACCACGGGGCTCCTCGTCATCTTCGCTTCGAGGGCTCTGGCCTTGTTCTTCGGCCGCTACTTTGCCGGCCTACTTGAATACCCAACAGTTACGGCTGGTGTGACTGGTTGGCTTATCTTGGGTGTCGTGGATTTGACAAGGTCATTCCATAATTTTTTCCCATTGGGTTGGCCCATCTTTATTCCCTTTAAAGGGTTTCTTTTGTTGTCCTGGCTTGGAGCTGCGGAACCCAACATTGAGTGTTGTGTCATCGGCGTTGCCCGTGCGGAGGCGGCTCTTGCTCTTGTTTTTTCCTCGGCTTCTCGTTCCCTTCCCGAACTTGAGAGGTTCCACGATCATCCGAGTTGTGGCTGCGCCGAGCTAGCCATTTGTCTTCACTCGTGCAAAAGCGGGTCATGAGTGAAGTGAGGGCGAACATTCTCCTTGGCCTGTCCTGTCCGAGCTGGCGAGCCAACCACTTGTCTCGAATGTTCTGCGTAAAAGAGGCTATTGCCTCGGCGTCCAAGCAATCCACGATTTGGATTTTCTTTGTTAAGAATCGGTTCCAGAACTCTCTGGTCGACTCGGCCGCCTTCTGGACGACATTACTTAGGTCGAAGGAATCTGGGGGCCGAACGTAGGTCCCCTCGAAGTTAGACAAGAAGGCTTCCTCGAGCTCTTCCCGGCTTCCGATCGAGACTTTAGGCGGGCTGTTTAACTAGTGTCGTGTTGACCCTTTCAACTTGAGGGGTAAGTATTAGATGGCATGGAGATCGTCTCCTCTCGCCGTGTGAATGTGGAGAAGGAAATCTTCTATCCACACCGCAGGATCCGTAGTTTCGTCGTACTGTTCTATATTAACGGGTTTGAATCCCTCCGGGAACTGATGATGCATTACTTCGTCAGTGAAGCATAGTGGGTGTGCGGCACCTCTAGTCTGGACTATCTTGTGCCGAAGATCGACTTTGGGTTGAGCCCGGTATGAATCCCGATCTCTGGCGTAGTAGGGGACCTCAGGTGGCTCTTTGTCCCATCTAGTGGGAGAGTACTTTCTTGACCCGTAGATGGTTTGTTGCGGTCTGTCTTGTTATCCAGGTTGTGTCACAGGTGTTTTCTGCCACGAGGGTGTGCTTTCTCCTTCACCTTTCCACGGGGTGGCCTGGGATAATATTCGGCGTCCGACGCCACCCTGTCGCGCCCTCGAGGCGGGCGGTCAAGCTGGTTGTAATCTGTTCGCTTGGGGGATGCGGGCCTTGGAGCCTCGTCATCGAATTGCCGCAACGGTCGGCGACGTGGGTAACTTTTCTTCTGATCCAGCCATCCACGGCCGTGCTCTTCCTCGGCGGCCAGTACCTTGGTCCATCTGCTGTTTATAGTGTCTTGTTCAGCCCGCAGTTGACGCTCCCTTGTCGTTGAGCTTCAAGCGGTAGCTAGGAGCAGCTGCCGAAATTCTTCCTCACCTCCAAGGTCATCGGGTGTTGTGAAGTCTTCGTCCTCCGGGTAGTCGTCGGGAGGAAGATAATCATCATCGTCCGACCTGTTGATGTCGTCGGGGCCGTCCTGCTCCTCGGGTTGGTCTGCATCGTCGAGCGGATGTTCTGGCATACCGAGGTTGTCGTGGTCTCCTGGGTTTTATTTTCCCCAGTGCCTTGTGCAGAGACTTTTCCCTTGTTCGCCTTAGCGCGCTTACGTTGCCTTCGGCGCTTTGAATTCTCCTCCTCGAATTTGTCATCGTTCAGCTGAGGGGGGAGGTCACCATTGTTACCGACCGTGTCCACCATGTAGATGCCATAAGTGGACATTGCGGTCCACCACCCTGTGGTTGTGGGAGTAGGTTCCTCGGCCTCCTCGTCCATGCCTTCAAGATCCTCGGAGTTGTATAGTAATGCGTCAGTTAAATCTTGGACGGTTGTTACCAAGTGGGTGGTGGGTGGGCCGTAAAAGTCCCCCTATTCCGAGCCGTACTGTGAGCGGTTCGGGCTGGTTGAGATGTGCATTGATTGGATCCGGCCGAGCATCTCTCTTAATGCAGAGAGCTCGTCCTTATGCATCATCGGATGGTTTTCGGAGTTAGCCTCTATGACCGACGTGAGGGAGGCGTGTTCGGTCAAAGCCATTTGTTGCGATCCCGTGTCCGAGTTAGGTCCGTTCTAGGGGGCCACTCTTCGAATGAGAGGGATCCGAGGACATGGCCGGATGCGGGACCCAAAGTTAAAGCTTTGGGGTTTCTGATCTCCTCGGCGGAGCCCGGGATTCTTGTGAGGACCAGATTGGTGTGCGGGCTGGTTGCGGGTTCTAAACTCCCTGATCTCGCTCGCTGATCGAGGATGAAGCTTCCGATCTGACCAAGATGGTCGGTTGAGTCTGCGCGCAGTGTTATGCCGCTGAACGAGAGAACCTGTCCGGGGACAAAGACGTCATCATTGTTGATTCTGTCGCTGACGATTAAGCGAGCCATCAAAACTTTTGGCGATCCTGCAGTGGAACTCTCAATGAAAGCATCAATGTCGGTGTCAAAACCGGAAGATCTCGGGTAGGGGGTCCCAAACTATGGACCTTGGATCGATGGATTACAGGAAGAGGGGGGAGAGAACGGTTTATCCAGGTTCGGGCCCTCCTATGGAGGTAATACCCTACGTATTGCTTGATTGTATTGATGAACATGATTACAAAGTTGATCTACCTCGAGATCGTACATACTAAACCATAGATGATTCAGCCTCCTCTATACGGATAGGGTTCCCTGGTTTATATAGACACCAGGGTCCCTAGGGTTTACAAGTTACCGACTATAATGAGGAATAGATGAGCCGACCTATCTTTCTAAGCTTGGGGTACACGCCAATCTTTGGGATGTTCCTTCCAGAGTAGAGGTCATCATCAGGCCCGGTCTTCTCTAGCGCGGCGCAATGGGCTCATCCAATATTGACTAACCGGCCACCGAAGGACCCTAGAATCCCGGACTACCTCAGTCGATGACGCGTGAGCTTGTGGCGGGCGGTCGTCGCTAATAAAGATGACGTTGGCTTTTACCGGGTGCCACATGTGGACGGGCGCGGACATGAGAAGACGCGCGCTGCGTCCGTGCCAACGCATTTCAGACACAATTTTGGACCGGTAATGGATCAGAACGGACGCAAACCGAACGCATTTTAGGTTTGGGTCGACACGTTGGGCCTTCACTTTTGTCCGTGTCGATCCAAACGGACGCAGACGGACGATTTGGGTCGCTTTGTTGAAGTTGCTCTTATAGTCTCATCTCTCCATGTGTGATGCATGTACGTTGTATGGATGTGTCAATCTGATGCTTTTTGTGAAAGCTCATGTTTTGTTTTCACCAGTCAATGTTGCCTCTATGCCATGGTCGTTAGTGTGCTCGGAGTCACACACGCAAGATTTTCTTAGAGCATCTCCACCCGTCGCCCCAGGAGGATCTTTTTAGCGTCGGTCGGCGAAGAAAAACCAGTCACGACCCCACGAGCTTAAATAGCATCTCATTTGATCAAAATTACAACCGGCGATCCCAACTCAAACCGAGAATCCTGGGGCAGCTGGGAGCGCCTGCTCTATTTTGATTTCTTCTAATTGGCCCACGTCGGCCACCCACCTCTCTCTCTCTCTCTCCTCTCTTTTCTCTTTCCTCTCTCTCCCACCAACCGCACAACGGGGCGGGGCGAAGAGCGGACGGCGGCGCAAGCTGGGTGAGGAGGAGAGTAGGTGCCAGTCCCCCTTCCTCCCTTTCTCCGGTGGACCTGTGGTAGGTCCCGTGGTCGAGGAGCAGCCCCGTTCCTCCCGAATATTCGTCTCCATCCCCGCTGTAGCTCGTCTCCTCCCTACGGGTAGCGAGCCACGTCCCCGACGGCCAAACTCCAACCACCAACGCAGCCTCGCACCCCTGCGCGCTCCGTCGCGGATGCCCCCGCCATCGACCACCTGCACCCCACGCACGACGCAGCGGACCCCCCCTCTCTCCGGCAGACGGTGGCGCGAGCTAGGCATGGAGCAGAGCTGGCGAGGAGCAGAGTAAGTTCCATGCTCGTCGTAGAGTCAACTCCTACCGCCACGCGTCTGCTGGATGAGCTTTGCCGCTTCTTGAGTGGGGCGCGGTTGAAAAACTTTGCCGCCCACATCAAAAATTACGTTGGCGCAACCCAGCAAGCTGAAAAATGCCTCCTCGGTGGAGCAAACGGCTCGAGATGCTTAGGGAGGTACTACTATATACAACGGGTTTCGTCCAACTAACATACGAGTGTAAAACAATGCACATCACACACCCAAGTATCGAATACACATATGTTTGGATATCTCATTGGTAGCGATCCACGAACGCGAGACATAGTCATCTCTCGCTGAACCCACTGGCCTAAATGGGTCTGCCCAACTCGCGCGAGGCCATTGCAAAAAATTCTAAACATATACTTCCTCCGTCTCAAAATAACGGTCTCAAGTTTAATGCAACTTTATACTAGAGCTAGTATAAAGTTGAGATACTTACTTTGGGACGAAGGAAGTAGTATATTGCAACATTGGTCTTCGTTTGACCATTTTTGTATTTTTTTTAACCTTTGTTTACACTTCCAAAAATTCTAAACATATATACTACACCATATAATTTTTATAATGTTTTAAATAATGTAAATGATACATTTAGAAAATGTTAAATGTGTACAGAAAAATATTGACCATGTCTAAAAAACTATACAACGTTTATGAAAACATCCTCGAAGAAAAAGCAAAAACAAAAGTGAAACCCAGTCTCTTTTCGCCTCAACTCATCCCGCCCTATTACTTGATCAAAATCCCAATGCTAGGCCAGTAGGTGGCACGACTGCAATCTATTAGAAGATCGCGGATCCCCCTCAGCGCTTCTATTTCATTATTTTCTTTTAAAAATGTGCACAGGTGGGCCAGCCCATTACTATTGAAGCTCGCAGCAAGAGTCCCTATCGTCGAGACCTGCAGCGTAGGTCGTTTCGAGAATAAAAAAAAGAGAAGCGGCAATGGCCAGGCCCAGTGACACGACCAAACTGTACGTCTCTTTTCGGCGACCACCCTCCAACGAGTTTTCACAAAAAAGCAAGCAAGGGTAGATTCTTTTTCTTTCCTTATCTCTATTTCCGCTAATATTTTTTTGAATTTGTTTTCCTCTATCATTTTTGGTTAAAATGTTCATCGCACATTAAAAATAAAGTCAATTACATCACAAGTGTTTGAACTTGGCAAAAAAAATCAGTCTAGTGCTAAAACTTGCGGCATACAACGAACCGATGACAAAACTTGGTTTGGACGTTATAACATGCTGACGAGACGCGCCAACATGACGTGGGATCCAATATCAGTGACACGAGAGACGAGGATGGACGTGCGACATGGGTTTTTGCGAATAACACCATAATGAACAATATGGGCCTTAAATGGACTGCAATAACCGCGGCACAAATTTATCATAGTCGTGTTTTTAATTCATATATACCATTATAATTCATATTACTATTAAAATTACTTAATGTTTTTTCAATAATGCTTATATATATATTGGAATTACATCAACAATATTTTAAGTAATAATATTTCTATAAGATAAGTACATGAATATTTACCTTAATGCGTGAATACAGCCTAAAAAATACATGAATATTTTTCTTAATACATTTATAATGTATGATATTTGTTATAATTTGAAAAAATTGGTATAATTGGTAAATATTATTTTAACTATAGAAATATTTCTGAAAAATAGTTCAATATTTGATAGGATGAGAATGACGTTCTTTTAAATAAGAACCTTTTTTAGAATTACGTGATCATTATTTTAGATAAAAATATTTTTAGAATTACATGAACATTATTTTAAATAATAATAATTTTTAGAATTACGTGAACATTATCTTAAATATTTTTCTTATAATTATAAGAGCATTTTCTTAAATAAGTTAATTTATTTTGTATGTATAATATTTCTTACATATTCTTACAAAGTACTATAAAATTAATAAAAATAACATGTGGTGACTGCACGTCATTTAAGGCCTATGTGCGTACTTGTTTAGATGTCATTACGGATAGAAATTATATTTATATAACAAGTGATATATGGTGTGATAGCTAACCTGTCTGAGTTTGCGTTGAAGGTTGTGTATTTGAACCTTGGCAGTGCTTAATTTTGCCTTATCATTTTCCTTTGTTGCATTGTGTTCGGACGGGCGGGGACTAATTGTCATAGTCACTTTTTAGGGTTATTTTAAGAAAATAATGAGAGGTTTTTTGTGAGAAACAGTAAACTATCAGGGTGTTTTCACAAAAAATCAGGCCTCATGCCCCGTCCTCGTCTTCCGGTCACTATCATTGGGTTCCACGTCATGTTGGTGCGCCTCGTCAGCATGCTATATGTATACAAAACGTAACTAGAATTGTAGATGCGCGCCCATACCAAGTTTTGTCACTGATTCGATGTATGCCACAAGTTTTAGCATCAAATTGATTTTTCTTGTCAAGTTCACACACCTACAGTGTAACTGACTCTTAAAAATATATTAATGGAACTTAAAGTTTATACTCATGGTTTAAAAATATTTTTTGTCCAATTCAATAAAATGTTTCTGGCAGTTAGAAAATGTTCATAAATTTCAAAACATGTTACATTTTTTTCAAAACATTTTTTAAAATATGTTAATCATTATTTTTGTCATCCTATATTGATGTGGTTCCGTGGCACAGCACGGACATCTAGTATGTATACTTCTCTCAGATTTTTTTAAGTGTGGAAAAGTATTTCCGTTGAATGAAAAATACCGAGCTCCATAGAGCTTGGTCGCTAGTTGTGGCAAAATTGACAAAAATGACCCCTGGGGAAAAAGAACTCACGGATTGACCCCGTGGGGGAAATAATTCACCGCCCTGACCCTTTTGTGTGATGCCCGACACCTAGGCGCCACACTGTACTGTGTGACGCCTAGGTGTTCGGCGCCACACCCCCGACCACGTGGCAGGGAGGGGGCCACCCCCCAGGCAGTGTGACGCCTAAGCCTCAGGCGTCACACATTGTAATGTGTGGCGCCTGACGCTTAGGCGCCACACATGGACTTATACAGCCACGGCCCAGCCCCCTCCCCACCCCCTCCCTCATTCAAACAGAAACTGCCACTGCGGCGGCGGCTGGCTCTCATCCCCTCCCTAATCCCCTCCCCCATCTCCTTCAGATCTGAGGATTTCTTCCTTGGATTGATCCCCCAAGGTAATGTCCTCCCCCATCCCTTCCCTTTCCCATCCTTCTATCCATTTTTATTATGTTTTGGTTGAGTAGATTGATTTTAGTAGATTGATTTGAGTAGGTTCTTAGGATTTGACTAGTTAGGATTTGGTTGAGTATATGAGTAGTTAGTAGTTAGTAGTAGTAGTAGTTAGTAGTAGTAGTAGGTATAGGAATTGCATTAGGTTTTGGTTTTGGTTGAGTATATGAATAGTGAGTAGTAGTAGTAGTTAGTAGTAGTAGTAGTAGTAGTTAGTAGTAGTACTTAGTATTAGTAGTAGTTAATGGTAGTAGTAGGTATAGGAATTGTATTAGGTTTTGACTAGTTAGGATATAAGTTAGGATTTGACTAGTTAGTATATGAGTTAGGATTTGGTTGAGTATATGACTAGTTAGTAATTAGTAGTAGTAGTAGTTAGTAGTAGTAGTTAGTAGTAGTAGTACGTATAGGAATTGCATTAGGTTTTGGTTTGTAGTTAGTAGTAGTAGTTAGTATTAGTAGTAGTTCATATGAGTATATGAGTCTTATTTGAATATGAGTATATGAGTAATTTTTTGTGATTTGTAGGATGGTGTGGCTTCTGAATGATGTTTATGACGTTGAACATCGGGCCTATTTCATGTCGGAGAAGAAGATGGTAAGTAGAGAATGATTAGTAGATTAGTAATTTTTTGAAAATGTAATAAGCACTTGATATCTTCTTATCCTATATGTTTGCAGGAGCTTACGCCCTTGAAGATCCGGTCTCATGGGGCATCCTCTGTAATGCATTACGATGAGCGGTACACCCCATACATCGAGATGACGGGACTCCTTCCATTCGTGCAGCTTGTGAATCGGTCAACTCCCAATCTAAACGCTGCGGCAGTCACAACACTCATTGATCGTTGGAGGTCGGAGACACATAGTTTTCACCTCCGGACCGGAGAGATGACGGTTACTCTTCAAGATGTTTCCATGATCACCGCTCTTCCGATCGAGGGGAAGCCACTATGTATGAGCACTGATTCTGAGGGATGGCGGCATCAAATGAAGGCTCTTATTGGTATGTCGCCGCAGGAGCCGGAGGTAGAAGATGGAGGGAAGAAAGATAGAGTCCCTGCCGGCGCCGCTTTCACTTGGATTGCCGCCAACTTTGGTCATTGTCCAGAGGACACAGATGACGATGTGATCCAGAGGTATGCTCGCGTCTACATGTGGTACGTCATCTCTAGGACTATCTTTGCGGACGGCACAAGCAAGAATGCTCCATGGATGTGGCTGAAGGCGTTGACTATTTTCGACAACAAGTTCAGCTGGGGCTCGGCCGCACTGGCTTACTTGTATCGGCACGTAATAAATTGTTAGTATTAAGTACTCTCTGTTATCTTTTTCTGCTAAACTGATGCATGTTTATTGTTACTTGTAGTTGGACGATGCTTGTCGCAGGACGACAAAGGACGGTGGAGTTGGTGGTTGTATGCTCCTACTTTCAGTATGGAGCTGGGAACGCCTACCTGTTGGACGCCCTAAAAGCTCAAAGTGGAATACCTGGGATGACCACGGCAACCCTGTACGGCAACCTACATGGGCTTACAAGTGGGACTTGGTATCGGAGGTGGCAAGCAAAGTGAACCTATTGTACAAGCAATACACCAACGAGATGGATTCGCTTACCCCCGAGCAGGTAAGATGGTTTCAGAGTTGACTTCGAGCTTCTATGTTGTGAGTGAAATGAATTATGGTATTCATCTTGTGTTGTAGGTTGAATGGGAGCCATATGGTGTCGGGACAAACTTTGGTGATGCACACACGTTCCAGCTGAATTCACTATGCGTGCAGGAAAGACATCTTTGGCTAATGTGTTGTCCCTTAATATGGAATTGGGCGGTTGAGTTTCATCTCCCGCATCGTGTGATGCGTCAATTTGGTTACTTTCAGCCACACCCGCCGGAGTGGGTGGACACGGACACACAGCTTCACAGGTAACAAAAAATAATTAGTGATTAGTTTTGTTCTTAGTGTTGAGTGAGCTACTGATGTGTTTTGTTCAAAGCGGGTTGGATAGGAGGAGGCAGCAAAAAATCAAGGATTGACAGAAGCATCACAAGAGCTATGTCGTTATGTTCGAGCAAAGTGTGCAGGCAACTTCGAGCATACAACGAACCCAGTACCGCCAGCATTGTGCTCTTGCGTTCAGCAACTACCTAAGATGGTTTCAGAAGAGTACTCGTGTCGAGATTTGTCCGCCGGCTTACGAGGAGGATATATTGGAAGAACCCACTGAGTACGATGCACTTGCCCAAGGCGGTTACAGCAAGTTGATTCGCGAAGGGTACCAAACTTCCTTCGCCCCTGTCCTGAACTTTGTGGTAAGCGTGCTCCCCTATGAAAATTATGAATTCTAGTGGACATATTCACTTGCACTTATTTGTTGTCATTGTCTTGTGATCATAGCGCAAAGAGGTCAAGAAACAAGCTGATGAGTCCGAAGATATTCTAGATAACACACCTGGAGGACAAAAGGGAGAATCTGCACTTCGTCTATTCATAAAGGTGTTGTGTCATTATTATTATTTTGCCCACGAATGCAACATTATAGGTTACCTATGTCATTTATATTTGAATCTTACAGGAACAGGGCAAGAAGTTACGGCGCCTATCGAACATTTTAGGTTGTCGTGACCCTGAATATGTTTCACCTTCGAGATCCGGTTCATCCAAAAAAATACTCTTGACGATTCAGCTTCTTCGGGCGCTCGTATGGATGATGGTGACATTACCTCGGTGGCTAATACCCAAAGAAATACTCAGGAGGATGATGTTGACACTCATCAGGTATGACATAGCCATACAATTTGCACTTTCAACCTTCAGCTTTGAACCTTCAAATTTGAACTTTCAACCTTCATATGTATTAGGCTGCGGACGACATGACGTTGAAGGCTTTCCAACGCTCCGCTTACATGTTGAAGCCCAGGAAGGAATTTAAGCGCTACTCACCGGATAATTATGCGAAAGGAAAGAATCCGGTGGCCGGGGGCTCTCGTGTGTCAAGGAGCATGGACGATGAGGTTGAGGATGACGATGACGATGAGTCGGATGACCCGGAGCAATTTGTGGTTGCGAGAAGGAAGAAGCTAGCATCCAAGAGGGGACGAGGCCCCAAGTGATTTGGAGTTGGTGTTGCACTTATCGAGCTAAACTATTTACTTTTGTTGTGAACTATTTTGAGTTGTGAACCATTTAGTTGTTGTTACACTTGTTGTGAACCATTTAGTTGTTGCCTATGATGATGATATCAATAATTGTTGCACTTGATGATTCCTTGGCTTTCACATATATGATTGTTGTTAAAATTGCTTTATTGCTGTCAAAAATGCTGTTTTTATGTCTAAATTCATATTCCAGCAGATTTTCACATGTGTGGCGCCTAAAGCTTAGGCGCCACACATGTGAGGTGTGGCGCCTTAGGCTTAGGCGCCACACATGTGAAATAGACTGGGGGAGGGGGTGGGGAGGGGGCTGGGCCGTGGCTGTATAAGTCCATGTGTGGCGCCTAAGCGTGAGGCGCCACACATTACAATGTGTGACGCCTGAGGCTTAGGCGTCACACTGCCTGGGGGGTGTCCCCCTCCCTGCCACGTGGTCGGAGGTGTGGCGCCTAACACCTAGACGTCACACAGTACAGTGTGGCGCCTAGGTGTCGGGCGTCACACAAAAGAATCAGGGCGGTGAATTATTTCTCCCACGAGGTTAATCCGTGAGTTCTTTCGCCCTAGGGGTCAATTTTGCCGCTAGCCGTCTACGGTAGTGTTGATGCTTTGCTGCGTGCATCCCTGCATCGATCTGCCAGCCTTTTGCAATTTACCCTGACACAAACATGGCCCAAACCAAGACATGCACCGTGCAATTAGACCGGCAATGCCACCTTCCACTCTCCATTCCACCTCATATGACATCTCGCGCCCCTACTCGGCTATATGGACGTTACACGTACCAAGTGTCGTACAAACTGAAGTTTCCAACGCAAGCGACAGCAGTGATTTGGAAGAAAAAAACGCAAGCGACAGCAGTTTCATCGCCACATTCCACAAGAGACAAAATTGATAAAACTAATTGTGTACGGAAGTATTTTACAAACTGAATCACGTTTAAAAAAAACATGCAGTTGATCCTTTTGTGTGACGCCCGACAGCCCGACGTCATACTATAATGTGTGACGTTTTTGTCTTAGGCGTCACACTAAGTTTCAAACGCCATACAACACACTATCAGATGTCATACAGTGTAGTGTAATGTCTAAGATAAAGACGCCATAAGAAAGGTCAGATGGGTAAAAGAAAATAGCAGACAGTCAGACAGTCCATTTTATGAATTAATTTCGTTTTTAGGTCAAAATTTTCCATTTTACCTCCACAAGACCACAAGCATTACTCCGTACAGGTCCGCATGTAACTTTGCGCTGTCCCGTCGCCACGGAGAGTGGCAGGAGCGCATGCAGGACACCAGCTACAACTGCAACATCGATGGGCCCTGAACCGGGCTAGCTACACGTAGGAATTACTCTATATCTGGCACTACGAGTCTCGGGGTAGTCCGGTCCTCCTCCCTTTCCTCTGCTCTGCTGCTACGACTTGTTGAACCGAGGCGCCGGACCATCGATGACCGCTAGCTGCACGGAGTGAAGAGCGACTTCAGGGATATACGGATGATTGGACATGCATGGCAGTGCCCTAGTAATTCTCTACTGTTCGTAGAGTGGAGCTTCTTCTCCCATATCCTCTGTTTGCAGATCACGGAAGAGATCCTGGCATCAAATAATAGCACGATGCGTTTTCTTGTGCAGCAAAAAGGAAGCTACATCTACTAGTACTCTAGTACCGCGACACTGTTTAAACAGGGTGTACGAATAATGACTGCACGCGTGTATATTGTATGATCGAAGAGGAGGGTTGAGAGTCACATTTCCATAGAGGCAGATTTCCATGTTTTGACCTTTTTGAAAAGTTTAGCAGGATTTGACGCTGGTTCCAAAGAATATTGGGATTTAATCATTTTGCTACCATAGTGAGGTTGATGGTATAGGGTTCTATAGCATATCGTTAAGGTCTCCGACGATAGGGTAACAACAAAAGCCGCTAACTGTCATATCGAGGACTGATGTGGCATAACAGTCATACCGTCGAGGACTCCGACGGTAGGATGTGGGACCCTATCGCCGAGGGTGTTGGCAGTAGGGTCTGACCCCAGTTTAATCTTTTGTAAGGGTGAATCGCTTCAGAAAAAGGTTGGGCTTCACACCCTATCTTTAGGGGCTACGGCGGTAGGGTCTGAACCTAGTGCAAAAAAAATCTGAAACTTGATAGTTTCAATTCTAAAAATTTGGCACAACAGTTCTATAGTTTGTAAATAAAATAATGTAGATCACACACATTATAACATGCACCACAGCAACCAAAGATAATTCATTGTCACACGAAGAGAAAATAGTTCAACACACTAAACATTGTCACACGTAAGAGATAGTAGTTCAAGAGGTTTACATTATCACACCTAACAAATAGGTAGCAAATAGTTCAACATAGCAAAGAGCAAATAGTTCGATAATAACAAATAGTTTTCAATCATAGCCAACACAAATAGGAAATAGTTTAACATCAACCATTCACTTTTCTTCCTTCCCCTCTTCGAGGTACGGTCCTCATTATTCTTCGAGCGGGTCTCATCTGCCTTCTTCTTGCGGAGGCGAGGACGCGGTGTGTGAAAACGGGATGGACACTACCAATCATTCTTCGACTGTTTCCCCATCTTGTCCTCGGTTGCTTACTTGCGTGAGTTGGTGGAGGTACGTCATCGTCGTCGTGCTTGAAATTGCGTTATATCGACTAGAGGGGGTGAATAGACGATTTTTATAATTTCATCACTGAGGAAAATCCTAGTGAGGAAAATCCTCGGTCATGAACTGAGTGCAACGGAAATAGAACCAGATCAGGAGCGCAAAAACGTCTACTCCAAAGTACTCAACGAGATTTCAGAGATTCGGTTTGCACATGTCACAAGTATAGGATAAGCAGGTGAAGATTAACTCAGGTGAAGAATTTGAGGTTGAGGAAATTCAGAGAAAGTTTTCAGTCAAATTCTTCGAACAGTACACATGAAAGTCTTCAACATACAATTGATGAAATGAGAGAGTTGAAGAAATAGAACCAGTAGCTTGATGAAGATAGTTGTGACCCAGTTCCAACTGATGTGACAGTTATACGTCTGATTTGGAGCGGCTTGCTATTGAAATCAAAGGACACATAGTCCCGGGTCACACAGTCCCTACCGTATTCTCCTTGACCCAAGGACACATAGTCCTCGCCCAACACTCGTGGTAAGTCTTCAGGACAGACTTCCAACCCCTCACAAACCCGGTCACCCGGCGATCCACAGTTCACTTCTGTATGCTCTAGACCATGACGCTCTAGACCATGACGCCTAACCGTATGGAGGATGCATAGTCCTCAAAGGTAACAAGCGTCGGTTCCACACAGGAATAACTTCTTCGGTGATGCTCAATCACTTGGGTTTTGGTTTGGGTTTGGGTGTTTGTGGTATTTCCCCAGTTGATGATTTTCGCTCGAAGACTCTGAGGAATTTGAGTTGCTCTAAATGACCAGTGTAGGTTTTTCCCAGAACTTTCAACTGTGAAAGTCCTCATGTCTCTCATATTTCTCACTCTCAGCCTTTGGTAGATGTAGGTTTGGGTTGAGCATAATGAGGAAATTCGTTCCATAGTTTTATCTCGACCCCCTTTAGCAGTACGGTGTTTCTATGACTCAAGTGTAAAGAAAATGAAACAGAAAGAGTAAATCTTCAAGCTTCAAAATCTTCAGAGTGCTTTCTTCAGGACACACCGAATTCTTCATCTTCAATATCTTCACAAGCAATATCAATTTCTTCGTAATTTCTTCGTGATCAAAGTCTTTAAGGAATGACCAAAGTCTTCACTCCAAGACATTTATTTTAGGGGTCGATATTAATCGAATAACTCAAACTCATCAGCGACTTATAGAGCGTGTTTACACTTATAAACATATTAGTCTCTTAACCTATAAATCTTCAAACCATCAAAATCACTAAGGGGCACTAGATGCACTTATAGTGCTCCTCCTCCTCATCTCCTTCCTCTTCTAACTCTTCTTCCTCTGCATACTCCTCATCCTCTTCTTCCTCATCATTCTCCTCCTCGTCCTCCTCGACCAACCGAGACGACGAGGCATCATGGCTCGATGAAGCGAGGATACGCATCGGGCCTCCAAGAGCATGAGCATCAACAGAGATAGCACACCCAAACAGGCCAACCAGCTTGCGACAATAGTTCATGGACTTCTGCAATAAAAAATAAACCAAAGTTATGGAAGATGAGATGAAAAGTGTGCGTATCGGGCCGTCACCGGTCCATTGAAGTTGTGAGAGCTGAATGAACGAGCGTCGACGGCAAACCGCTAGAGGGCTGGGCGATAAGTTGTGTAACCCTACCATCAGGGTCACGGTGATAAAAAAAGGTCAAATTCCAAAAATATTACAGACGGGGTTCAGATCTTGGTAAAGTTTGTCAAAATGATCAAAACACTGATTTTTGCCGGGTTCAGACGCTTTCATGGCATTCAACGGCGTACGTCCATATCACGTCGGACACGCTCGGGCTTCAGGATCAGCCTCGAATCAAGGAGTGTGGAGTAGGCAACCGAACAGAACCCAGGGCCCCTTTTTTAAGATGGCAACCATGTGTTTATGCAACATGAAAATAATAGTAAGCATGCTTAAATTCCATTTAACAACTCTGTATAGAATAAAGAAAACTATGTATATGATAGTTAATTTGTCGAATAAGTTACTCACTTCAAGGAATAGGTAGCAATCGATGTTTCATATAAATGAACGATAAATTTTCACACACCTCTTGTGAAGTCAGACCAAAGCAAAACTCCATATATTAGGTGGGCAAGAGTTGATCTATCCACGAATAATAACCAATCCTGAAAAAAAAATATGAAGTATCAAAATATCCATATAGAGAGTGTAAGTTAAATCATGCATGCAGTTTATACTGAAAATATGAAGCTTGAGATCGCATAACTAACATTTGCCGTGATTGAACCGAATGGCCGCGTACGATTGCCGTGCTTGGCAAAGGATCAAAGCGACCATGAGCAAATGAAGACAATAAGGGGCTGTTTGGTTTCCAGCTTAAGGTTGCCACCCCTAACCTTAGTCATGCCACAATACCTTAGGCATGTGTTTGGTTCATTGCCACACTTGTGGCTTGCCATATTTTTCTAGTTATATGATCCACATGTCATACACTCAGTTTTTTGCCAAATCTTGTCACACTTGTAGTGTTCATTTTGTTAGTCACACTTTTTATGGCAACCACACTTTGCCTAAGGTTAGTTGTGATAAAGTTAGTCATGAACCAAACATGCCCTAAATCAGGCCATTCGGTTGGCATTCAGGCCCCCCAACTCGAGCGCGCAGGCACGCACGCAGATGCACGGCGTAAACCACCGTCGAGCTACAATGCACCGGCGTAAGGATGCGTGCCACGGCCACAGCAGCGCGCGCCCAGCGTGCAATGCATGCATCGAGTGCACGCATGCATGCATGGCATGGCAGGGGTGCGCAGTGCAGGCAGGCAGGCAGCCTGCCGCACGTCCCGCATCTCGCCGCAAGCGCGTGGACACGCAACACATGCATGCAGCACCAGCGGCGCCGGGAATGAGTCCTCCCGGCCGTGGGAGGAGCCCAGCCCAGGCGTGCGCGGCGGCGAAGTATGCCGTACCGGCGTAGTAGCTGGCAACCACGGCCGCCTGCCTGCCTGCAGCTCTCTCCGCGCGCCCGCCGCTGCCTGCCTGCAGCTCTCTCCGCGCGCCCGCCGCTGCCCGCCTGCCTCCGATATCCCCTTTTCCACCCCTCGCGGCCCGGACCTGTCGTCGCCTGCGCACTTATTGCGTCTGATCACGCCATCGCTTCACGTAGAAAAGGGGAGAAAGCCTGCGACGAGCCTCGACGCAAATGCCGTGCCAGTACGGTCTGCGCGCGGGCGAGCTTGGAGGAGGTGGAGTGCTGGGCCATCATCTCTCGCTCGCTCGCGCACGCAGTGTCTGCAGGGGCGCAGTGCAGGCGGCCCGGTTTGCAGTTGCACCACACATTTCCCGTAACTTGGTCTAGGCGTCGTGTAGCTGGTGTACCCGTGCAGGCCCTACCCGGATTACCAAATCTTTTCTCCCGTTTTCGGATAGGGCAGAGGGTTGATCGGTTTACCAGTGGAGCGGCTGACTGGCGTGCCACCTCGCTCGGTTTTATCTGCCCGTTCGGCCGGCCATCCGACGAGATTCCTTCCCGGTGCTGCCGTGCCACGCCTCACCGGCTGTGGTACAACGCTTCAACAAACCTAGTTCCCAGTGAATAAAAAATATGTATTTCTTCCATTCCATAACATGATACGTACAGACTTTTAAAAAATAAACTTCACAAATTTCAAGTTTATAGAAAAAACTATTTATATCTACAATCAGATAGTATATAAAATATAAAACTACATCTTATGATGAATATAATGATATATGTTTGACACTATGTAAAAGAAATCTTCATAAATTTGGTTCAAATTTGTGAGATTTGACTTTCGAAATAATCTATATATACTACATTATGAAATGGAGGGAGTGCCTTGGTTCTAGACCTGGGCATTCTCCGGGCCGGGTCGGATTCGGGCAGGCTTCACAAAGCCCGACTAGCAAAATCACAAGCCCGAAAAATGCCCAATTCTACATTTTTTAAATTAATAAATAACATATTTCTGGGGTTAAGTAATACAACATTATACCTATTCTTTGTATAAAAAGCCCAAAAAAGACATGTTTGTTGGGCTTTTCTCGGGCTTTAGGCTGAAAAGCGAGGCCCGAGTCCGGTCCGGCGGCCGGGCTTGCTGGGCCAGGCACCCATGCCCAGGTTTGCTTGGTTCTATGGTAGGGGTTGATAGTTCTTGTTGTTCCTTACTCTTCAGATGCAAATATTAAGATGCTCCTCGAGTAAAAAGAAGTAAACGATAAATACGGTGCATTTTATTTGGTTAAGAATATATGTTTGAGCCAGACAATCAGTGACACCTACATTGAGAAGTAATTCGTGCAACAAGAAGTAAAGTAATGTGGTAGGAGTAGGTAGTTTAGAGTACGAAACCATGGCATAAATTAGGTGCCATGTATATAACATATTAACATAAATTTTGTGTCTAAAACAAAAAAACATGCCTTGTATTTTTAGAAAGAAGTGTACATACCCCCTAAACTATCTCATTTCAACCACATCACCCCCAAACTGCAAAACCGGGTTCTTAATCCCCTCAACTATCCAAAACCAAACAAATCACCTCCGAGTCCTGATTTAGCGGCTTTTGACGCCTGTTTTTGCATATGTAGCAAGATGAAAATGCTCCACCTCGTATGGTCATTCCGTCGAACACTTTGCTTGCGTCCATGGGCTAGGGAAGTGCCCGGGACTCGTGGTTGCAGCAGAAGGAGGCGTTGGAGGAGGTCCTAGTGCCATGCACATAAAGGTCTTCACGCAGAGTGCTAGTGCATGGGTCGTGTTGCCGGACAATATGGATGACACAATCTTCCACGCCCGGAGCTGTTGTCCCTTGTCGAGTGAAGTCTAAAATAAACCCTGAGGTTATATAGGTCGATACAAACAAACCCTCACCTCTAAATTCCTAAAATTGACACCCCATATTTACATATCCCGGTCAATTCAAACCCTATATGAGTAAAACCCTGTTTGGTGTAATAGGAAAGCCTCGATTCCAGCCGGGATTGATTTCTACCGTCAGTTACTACATGGGCCCATCTCTCATATGCATCTCCTTCCCCAATTTCTTTTCAATGCAAGTGTGGCATGTCGCGGCTCGCGTTCGAGGTGTTCGATTTGCTCCCGTGCAAGGACCTACTCTCATGGGATGAAGACCCCCTGCTAGTTTGCTACGACACCCTCCGTGAGCGGGAGCTGCTTGGTGACGCCCTCCACGCGCCTCTCAATCTCCTCATCCAGCCTGTCCGGTGGCTGACATCTTGTGTTGCTCTCTCTGCTCAAGTTTGGCGTGCTGCTCGAGGCGACCTCTGCTGGGGTGCGAGTGCGGGGCTAATGCAGCAGAGACCAGAAAGGACACACTCCCGCCGTTGTCCCACGAGAAGCACATACAGGCGGCCGTGGGGAGTATTCCGAATCAAATCTCGCCGGCGAGGTACATGCCATTGAGGTTTGCAACTTGGCATCAATGAACTGGCCGCCGAGCGCGCCTGAAGGTGAGCAGTGTCGTATCATTGTCCTTCCCATCGCAGCGGAAACATCAGCAACACAACCCTCATGCACCTTCCCTTCCTAGTTGTCGGCCAGTGAATTAATGGCAAATGGAGACGTCAAATCTCCATTCTCCTAATGGTGACTCACCATGGCCACATGAACTGTATCTCTTGTTCGGTGTTGTCTCGTTATCCGCTGCTCTTGACCAGTTGAGGAAATATATATGTTATTACACTTCTTTGTGGGTCTGGAGCTGAGGTGGCAGTATAAGTAAAACAAAAAAATCAGTCAACATGCCACGTGGATAAAACCAGCTCTAAGGTCTCCAGGGGATTATTTGTCTGGTTTTGAATAGTTGAGGGGATTAAGATTCCAGTTTTACAGTTGAGGGGGTGATGTGCATGAAATGTGATAGCTTAGGGGGGGCATGTACACTTCTTTCATATTTTTTAGGGGAGATATTGTTACATATCTAGGTAAATTTAAGACGAGCCATAGAGTTCTTATATTCATAGAAGAAGAAACATTTCAATTTGTGGTCCACCGCATCATGAAACAATTCAAAGTTGAAACCAAAAAAAGAACCTAGGATACATAAGATGGCATATTCCATTCCTTGACTCAATAGTTTTATAGACATTGCTTACCACTTAAGGAAGCAAAATTAAGGATTCAAGATATATGGCATGGGATAATGCTACAATGAAATACCCTAATGTTATTTAAATAGCTGAAGCAAATAGGATTGATGGATTGCTTTGGCTATACAACAGGATTGAAACGAAGGAATGATTTTGCAATTCTATGCTATTGTACGGTTTGGCAAAGACACAAACCGTTCTTTTACATGGATGACAAACTACAACAAATACACTTCAACCATAACGTAATTTTCAAACAGATGCCATGGTATCGCAGAATAAGATGTTATACATGACACTGCATATAAGAACACATGATCATGTATTAAGCCTAGAACAAGTGAAGCAGATCTACGCAAGACAAATTTAAAGAACAAGTGAACGATTCTAACTTATTCATAGTGATATACATTTTTAGTAATTCTCTTGACCTAGAGATGGAGATAGAACAAATATGAGAAGGCATACAAAGAAGCTCATGGTATACTCAAAGAAATTTGAAATATTCAATTTCATAGAATTCATCTTTCAGACTTCAAAAGGGTGCTCTTACGATCAAGTGAGGAGTAGCCCTTATGTACCATATATCCAAATGCTTCTCAATCATGTATGCACATATCGTTCATACAAATATGATAGAAAGCATATTGACTACAAGCTTGGAGGAGAAAAACTAACAATTGGTGTACTTAGTCCCCTTACTCATAATGATGATCAAGCATCTCTTTATTAATGTCCCAAAAGGAAAATATCCACGACAAACAAAAGAAAATGTTTCCTATTTAGATGATGAAGCTCTCTGGAAGATCCAAATCAGAGAGATACTGATATATCTCCAACGTATCAATAATTTATGAACTATTCATGCCACATTTACCCATGTTTACAATATTTTTATATGGTTTTGATGCATTTTATATGATTAAATTGTAACTAAGCTGGATTGATGTTATTTTCACCATAATTACCGTGGTATTGTTTTGTGCAGAAAACAAAACTTATCGGAATCGTCTGAAAGTTTTTAATGATTTTTAATGGAAGGAAAGAGGCCTCGAAAGCTTCGAGGGAGTACCAGGGGACCCGTGAGGAGGTGACAACGTAAGTGAGCGCGCCCACCCCCCTAGGAAGTGGCATGTTGCCTTGTGGCCCCCTTGTGGCTCCGCTTCGCATGATTCCAACAATGAAAAATCCTATATATATACAGAAACATGTGAAAGTTAATGTTGACAGGAAAGGCACACCACCCAAAATATATTCATCTTTGTTTTAAACAATGAGTTGTCGCACCTCTGCAATTCCCTGATTTCCTCTATGAAGGAACAATCTATTTACTTTTATGTTATTTACTTTCATGTTATTTACTTTTCATGCCGAGTCAACTTCTTATTCCAACCTGAGTCTCTAGTTGGAAGCATCATGCGTGGGAAAAGATCCATGCATATATATCAATTCAAATATATTTGATCATGAGTCTTTATTGTTAACAATTATCTTTATGAAAAATGTGTTGGGGACCGAAACATTAAGCCCCTATCTTTTCATGTGTTTGGTGAATGTTGTTTGTTCCAAAAATATGCTTTGAGTATTAGCAATCATAGAAGACTATATGATAATTGAGTATGTGGAGCTCTTACTTAGACTTTGCTGAAAGTAAGATGTATTGAAATTGCTTGATGACTAAGAACATAGGTTGTTAAGTTTCAAGAGAATGCATTGTTTGAACCATGACATGTGAATTGATTCATACTCTATAGCAAAAGCATCTCTTACTTTACATTTTGTTTATTGGTTCCGCACAAAATGTACTGCAAGTGCAGTCCATAGTTTTTTCGTTGGCCTAAGTACACTACACACCCTCTACATGCTCCTTGTTTTTCCTTTGTCTAAATATACTACAGACCATTTATATATACACAGTACTGAATGCGTGATGTTCTTTTAGGTGATAAGATAGATGAAGCTGTAGCTCAAGAGCTAATATTGCGGGCACAAATGTTTTGAGAAAACAACTAAAAGAAGGGTATACTATGCTTTGCAAATGGAAAATGATTCCATGGCCAAATAGATATCTATGGTATGTAACTAAGCACGAGCTAGTCTGAAATATTTTGTTCTCTTCATGGTGGCGCTGTATGTAAAATTTTAGATACATGTTTGTGCACATTTATCAAATTATTCAGTCGAATGCTTCTACTTCATTATTTGCAGCAGGAGATAACCCGCTAACCAAGGAGCACCCTTTATATCATCAATATCTACTAGAACATTGGTAACCACAGTAGTTAAATTACATGTGGTCATGTCAACTTCAGTCTAGTTGTAGATTTGAAGTTTTTTCATCATTCATATTGATGTGAGTACACCATGAATAATCCCCCTGGAGTGAACCAAAATGACGAGTGATAACTTCTTCTTATGCGAGCTTACTTTGTTCATCTTGGATATCATATATGGTCAATTGCGCTTCTTACTATGGCAGTTTAGTTTGATGTGAGAGCAAAATCCGTGACAACATTAACATGTTGCTTGCATTTTTTAGTTTATCATGGTTGCACCCTTGATTTTGTCCTTCAATTTGTATCTTATTACATGGCCTTACAAGCACATAAGCTTAGGTACTTATGATTAAATTGACAATGATTATCATGGTTGATTGCTTAAAACTCCTTTCCTTCTATGTATTCAGTTGGAAGCAGATAAGTCAATGGCAAATGTAGCAATGCGTCTAGAAGCAAGCTAACAAGGTAATATACATGTTTCTCTTAGCTGAATATTTACATTGGTGTGTAGTATTGAGGACATATAGTAATGTTTTCTTATTTAGTTGCGACATGGTTAATTTGTGTCCAGAAAAGTTGAGCTCTTGATTCCATTTTATATCAGGAAAATCAGCAAATAGCATGCTTAATTTAGTTCCATCTAACATATTCACAGAAATTAGCAAAACAAACTTCCAATCTTCGTGTTGTGCATCCATGCACTAAATCAATGCATCGCTAAGTATCATCCAAAAGGAAAAAAGAAATAAGGCACATGAAAACCAAACCTGGGGTTGGAGCCTTGGAGGATTGACACCATTATAGGGCACTTACCATACCTTATCCCTAAACTGATCTCCCACAAATACATGTTGTAGATGTCGTACGCCTCACCAAGTGAGTCAAAAGTTTAAACAAAGTCCTACTTCCGGACGAACTACACTTTTCCTTGGTTCTTGTGCATACTTGCAAACTGATTGCTCTAGGGCACTCATCCTAGATGGACACGGTGTTTTGTCTGGCGGCGCACTACCAAGATGTAACCTGATTTTCCAATGAAAAATATTTGTGAAGTTTATTTTTATTAAATCTAGAAACATATATACATCTCTTATGGCACTAATTTATTTTGGTTGTGTGGCAAACATATGTACTCGTTTTGTGGCACAATCTACTTGTATATGGCTGTTATATTTATCGAATGAAGTTTAAGGTTTTCAATGATGCCTATATGTTACTTTGATTGAAGTGTATGTATAAATTGTGTGAAATGACTTGATTGACAAGACATATATAATGGATGGATATTACATAATACAGATGCCTATAACATTTCGCTAGTGAAGTGAACATGCTGGCATGCGGCTGTTGTATGTGATTGTTGTAATATCTTCATGTTAACATTTGTACAGACTTTGCACACTGCATTTTGATGAGAAGATAAGCTTGCTACTGCTAAGATGATAAATAATGAACATGTTGATGTCTAGGACATGTTCTCTACTGTAGTAGAGATTACTCTAGAGATGTTACTGGTTGCTCTATATTTTAGAACATATGTGGTTGTTGTATGTGATTGTTGTAAAATCTTCCTTAAGTTCTGAACACAATTGTTGTATGTCACATATTTCGATCTATTGCAGTTTTCCCAAAGGTGCAAAAGTTTACTAAGGTTTGGAAGACCTTCACGCTACTTAAGATTAGGAAGACCTACAATTAAGTTAGTGGAGTGATAATGTCATGTGTCTTGTTTGTTGAACCTAGAGACTTGTTCTGCTCAATTTAGTGTTTGTTAAGCTCATTTTAGTTGTGTGGTGCACATCTAGAAACATATGTACATCTGTTGTGGCACTACTTTATTTTGGTTCTGTGGCAAACATATGTACTCCTTTTGTAGCACAATCTGCTTGTATATGGCTGTTATATTTTTTGAATGAAGTTGAAGGTTTTCGATGGCCTATATGTTACTTTGATTGAAGTGTATGTATAAATTGTGTGACATGACTTGATTGCCCATACATATATAATGGATGGATATTACATAATACAGATGCCTATAACATTTCGCTAGTGAAGTGAACATGGTCGCATAATATCTATCGGCTTAACATGCTTCCGCATGTAGTCAAACTGCCGGTAATTGCAATTTCATGTGCCTTGGCCAATCCACCGGGAGGAAACAAACTGCCGGCAAATACATGGGTTAGGGCAGAAAAACTACCGGGAGAAGTTTATCTGTCGGGAGAAGTAATCCCTGGCAGCCGTTCTCGTGGCGGTTGTATCTGCCGGGAGAACAATTGTCCCGACAGTTTGTCTGCCCTCTAAAGACCTTTCTCCCAACAGTTTTCATGTCCTTACATGAGAGTTTTGGTGTAGTGAAAATTGTTTGATGACTAAGAACACATGTTGTTAAGTTTCAAGAGAATGCATTGTTTGAACCATGACATGTGAATTGATTGCTACTCTATCATGATAAGTTCTATGAGAAATAGTTGTCGGTTATGATGCTAGAAAAGTGATTGAAATTACCATTGATCATAATTATACACTATGCCAGCATTCACACTTCATAAATTACTTTTTTTGTCATTCACCCACCAACGACGAGTATGAATTAAGCTTGGGGATGCTAATACGTCTCCAACGAATCAATAATTTACAAAGTATGCATGTCATATTTACCCATGTATACAATATTTTATATGGTTTTGCTACACTTTCTATGATTTAATTTGATCTAACCCAGACTAACGATGTTTTCAGCATAATTATTGTGGTGCTGTTTTTGTGCAGAAAATAAAAGTTCTCGGGATAGCCTGAAACTTCTTGACGTTTTTTTTCTGGAAGGAAAGTGGCCCGGGAAGCTTCGAGGGAGTACCAAGAGACCTACGAGGAGGTGACAAGGCAAATGGGCATGCCCACACCCCTAGGGAATGCCATGTTGCCTTGTGGGCCCCTTGTGTCTTAGTTTTGCGTGATTCCAGCGCTGAAAAATCCTATATATACAAAAAACTGTGAAAGTTAACTGAGAACTTCCACTCCACTATCGCAAGCCTCTATCACAAGCGATCTCATTCATATCCCTATTTTGGCACCCTGTCGGAGGGTGAATCGTCAACGAAGGCCATCTTCATCATCCCGACGGTCTTCATGATGAGGAGGGGGTAGTTCACTCTCGGAGATGAGGGTGTGTACCAGTAGCTATGTGTTTAATCTCTTTCGTGTTCTTGAGATGTGATACGTCTCCAACATAGCTTTAATTTTTGATTGTTCCATGCTATTATGTTATCCTTCTAGAATACTTTTTGGGTATTTGTACAACAATTTATATTATTTTGGAGCACTTACCTATTGACCTAGTTCCCAGTGCCAGTTCCTATTTTCTACGTGTTTTTTGGCTTTCCAGGTTACAGTACCAAACGAAGTCCTATCGCCACAAAATGTTTTGATGATTTTTCTGGACCAAAATTAGACCTGGAAGCTTCGAGAGGAGGTTAGAGGCGTCATGAGGGGAGCACCACACAACAGGGCGCGCACAGGGAAGGGGGGGGGGGGGTGGGCGCGCCCTGTTGCCTTGTGCCCCCTCGGCTGCCTCCTGACGTACCTCTTCGTCCTATAAATTCTCTTTAATCCCAAAAACCCTAAGGAGCACCCTGAAACACTTTTTCTGCCGCCACAAGTCTCTTTTATGTCGTGAGGCTATCTGGAGCCCTTTTTTGGTGCCCTGTCGGAGGAGGAATCGATCACGAAGGACCTCTACACCAACGACGCTACTCCCATGGTGATATGTGAGTAGTTCACACCAACCTACTGGTCCGTAGTTAGTACCTAGATGGCTTTCTCTCTCTCTCTCTCTCTCTCTCTCTCTCTCTCTTGATCTTCAATACAATGATCATCACATCTTCGCTTTGATCTATTCAATGTAACTCTTTTGTGCGGCGTGTTTGTTGGGATCCGATGAATTGTGGGTTTATGTTCAGATTATTCATGATAAATATTTGAGTCTTCTCTGAATTCTAAATATGATTCTTATGTGCATGATCATCATAGCTTCACAAATCTCTCTGATCTATTGATTTGATTTGGCCAAGTAGACTGATCTTTCTTCAGTGAGAGAGGGGCGTTGTAGTGGGTTCACTCTGACAGATTTCTATATCCGAGTGACAAAGTAGAGGACAAGATACGTCTTTGTATGGTTGCCACTAAGGGTAAAATGATGGGGTTAATTAATATTAATTGAGTTCTCTTTGTCTACATCATATCATGATTTTCCAAGCATCACTCTCTTTTACTTAATACTCTAGATGCATGTTGGATAGCGGTCGATGGGTGCAGTAATAGTAATAGGTGCAGGCAGGAGCCGTCCTAGTTTGTTATGGACTTGATGCCTATATACACATGATCATTGCCATAAATATCACATAAATATCCACTTTTCTATTAGTTGCCCAACAGTATTTTTTCTACCCACCGTATGCTTGCTTTCATGAGAGATGACACAAGGGAACTGTGGCGACGTGTTTTTCAGAAAATAATTTCGAGAAAACATGTCTCTGTGTTTATCAGGCCCAGGATTGCTGTTAGCTGGTAGACACTTACTTGATACAGAAATTCAAAGCAAAAATACAAATCTGGGTTACAAGATCATCAAGGTCTACTGGGTTGAACAAAAGTCTAAGGTTGACGGCGGAAGCGACCTGGGGAATCTCCAGTGCCCACGGGACTCCATTCCCACAGGAACAGCTGACGTGGATAAGTTCCTGTCTCACAAGGCTGCTATCCTTTACTCCTAGGTTCCAGGGTTGACGTCATCGTGCTCCTCTCCGAACGCAATCTGGCCAAGACAATAGCCATGGACAAGCCAGTGAGTACTTTGAATGTACTCGCAAACATCAGAAAAACAAAGACGTAAAAGCAGGTGAGATGCATGCAAGTTCCACTAACAGTTATATCATACCATTAGAGTTTATGTCATGGATGCATTCATGAAGATATGACATGTTTCCACCAATGTTTTATAAACAAGCACGAATGGTAATACTGAATAAGTAATAATATGTGTGCCACAGTCATGCGTCTGAGCGACACCACATAAAGGGCTTATAAGAAATAATAAGCATGCCACAGTCGGGAATCCGAGCGACACCACATAAAGGCTTATAAGAAATAATGATAAGCATGCCACAGTCGGGCATCTCAGCGACACCACATGAAGGGCTTATATGAAACAATAAACATGCCACATTCGGTCGTCTGAGCAACACCACATAAAGGGCTTATATGAAACAATAAACACGCCACACTCGGGCGTCTGAGCGACATCACATAAAGGGCTTATAAGAAATAATAATTAATATTGAATACCCAGGAGGTAGAACCGTCCCAAGGATATCCAACAACATGATCATAGGGGTTAGTCCAGAGTAATAATCATAATATGATCCTGTCCCACATCATCATCTGATTTTCCACATCCATTATTATTATCACCGTTTATACTCCAAAGACCGAATCTAGGACCGACACTTGACTCGTTAGACAACGTCCTTGACCGGGGACACGGCTACTCGAATAGTTTGGACTCTGCAGAGGGTGTACTCTTTACCCACAGCTCACGGCTTCTGATAGTCGACAAGACTAATCCCGCGTACGACATTTTAGAAGCGGACACTCGGAATCAGCACACACCGATTTTCCTCCGCGAATCCCGGCTTCACCCGGACTACGCTGCCAAGGCAAAATGATAAGACGGGCAGGCTTCGACCTCGACTAGAATGGGATCAAAAATTTATATCGCGCGCTCACTGGGAAGGGCCATTCCCTCCCGGTCCCAGACTGGGAACACCCATGCCCCTGACCGGATGACTGGATTTAGTCCATGGCCATGGATACCTTCATACCGGCCCCTTTACTTGGTGTGTGACTGATAATAGGTCTACAACTGACTTTACATAATCCATTATCCATGAAACTGTGGAAGCACGTTATGGAAGTATGACACGGACAAGACTTGATCTAGGTCGATATTGGAGTTAACCAAGTTTTACCGGCACCATCGTGCACATGTCATGACCAGGCCATAACCTATCACATTCCGCATGACTAGGTTATTCCACGACCTTTCATAACTATCACACGCCATCATCATGTTTTACCATTGTTATAATATGAGTAGCATGTATGAAGAATGCAAGGTATTATGTCATGCAAGATTATTATCAACATAACCTCAAATCACGCAATACAATCATCACGCAACTTATGCAAAATTTGGATTCAAGATGCTTGCCTTAGGGGTTTGAGGAGGGTGATGTGTACCCCATATCTTGGAGTAGGTATCCTCTCTTCAAATCCTGTTTTGACAAATGTTTGAATTAAGACACATATTCGAAACAGCACACAAAAGTTGTTTGACTAATTTTGAAATAAATCTTAAATAAACTAGATGAAACTCTAAACAGGTAGGAAAAAGAATCAATTGATTTGGAGTTTTATATCAAAAGTTAGAGCTAGTCAAACTTTCTGGTCAACTCTATTTTTAAAACCAAATTAAAAATAAAACGCTTCGGGCAAACTATGCTTTCCCGTAGAGAAGACGTATCCACCGGAACGACTATGCAAGGAATGCGCTTTACTTAAAAGAAGACGCACCAGGGGGTTTGCGCCACTCGGGGTTTGGCTCGCCCACCGACAGGCGCGGCCCGCTTGTATTTTTTTCTGAACGAAACAGAATATATAGAGCTGAGATTGGAGGCGGTGGAGCTCTGTGGGCCCCACAAGCCTGCCAGGCGCGGCTAGGGGGGTGGCCGCGCCTCCTGGGCTTGTGGCCCACCAGCTCACCTCCTCCGGTGGATCTTTGCGCAGGTATTTTTCATTAATTCCAGAAAATTTCTCCGTAAGTTTTCAGGCCATTCCGACAAGTTTTATTTCTGCACAAAAACAACACCATGGCAATTCTGCTGAAAACAACGTTAGTCCGGGTTAGTTCCATTCAAATCATGCATGTTAGAGTCCAAAACAAGGGCAAAAGAGTTCGGAAAAGTAGATACGACGGAGACGTATCAACTCCCCCAAGCTTAAAGCCTTGCTTGTCCTCAAGCAATTTAGTTGACAAACTGAAAGAGACAAAAGAAAACTTTGACGAACTCTGTTTGATCTTGTTGTTGCAACTATGTCTAACTCATAATCAGAATTTCATAAAGATCACAAGCAAACCACATAAGCAAATGACATTTAGGTCTCACGGTAAACTCATATCAATGGCATAATCAACTAGCGAGTCAATAATAAGTCTCAAACGTCAACACTTCAATCAAAACAACATGAAGCAGTACGAACAGATGGTATCTCGCTAGCTCTTTCTGAGACCGCAAAACATAAATGCAGAGCACCTTCAAAGACCAAGGGCCGACTGAACATTGTAATTCAAGGCAAAGAAGATCCAGTCACAGTCATACTCAACACAGTGAAAAGCAAAGCATAAAAACGACAAAGGTGCTCTCTAATTGGTGCTTTTATAAGAAGAGGATAACTCAACAGGAACATACATAGACAGGCCCTTCGCAGAGGGAAGCATTGATTTTCATAGGTGCCAGAGCTCATGCTTTGAAAACAGAGATAATAATTTTGGGTGGCATGCTTTCATTGTCAACACAATGACTAAGAGTTCTCATCATCTTGCATGCTACACATGCTATAGGCGGTTCTCAAACAAAAAAGAATAGTTTTGACTCCCCCACCACCGATCAATCACACTCCACGACTAGCCGAATCCTCGGGTGCCGTCCATACCTACATCAATCCAGGGGAGTTTTGTTTGCAATTATCTTTTCGATTTGAGCATGGAACTGGGAATTCCAATTACCGGCCCCTTTGTATTGAATGATAGTGAATAAACACATATCGAGGATAACACGCCTAGCATGGAACATACTGATAGCCCCATGTCACCACATGAGCGGTTCGGGCATGCAAAACAGATTATTTCTTGAAGGTTTAGAGAGTGGCACATGCAAATTTAGTTGGAACGGCAGGTAGATACCGCATATAGGTAGGTATGGTTGACTCATATGGAACAACTTTGGGTTTATGGGAGTGGATGCACAAGCAGTATTCCCGCTTAGTACAAGTGAAGGCTAGCAAAAGACTGGGAAGTGACCAACTAGAGAGCGACAACAGTCATCAAAATGTAATGAGATTAACCAACATTGAGTGCAAGCATGAGTAGGACATAAATAACCATGAACATTGATAACCCACAAGTATAGGGGATCGCAACAGTTTCCGAGGGTAGAGTATTCAACCCAAATTTGTTGGTTCGCCAAAGGGGAAGCAAAAGAATATTCTCAAGTATTAGCAGCTGAGTTTGTCAGATTCAACCACACCTGAAAGAGTAGTGCCTGCAAGCAAAGTATCAGTAGCAAAGTAGTATGATAGCAACGGTGCCAGAAACGATTTGTTGACGGCAGACTATTCCTAACGGTTGTATCAATGGCGCCAGTAAGTTGCACGTGAGCGGGTTGTAAGTGCATCTAGTGCCCCTTAGTGATTTTGGTGGTTTGAAGACTTATAGGTTAAGTATCTAATGTGTTTATGAGTGTACACAAGATCTATAAGTCATTGAGGAGTTTGAGATATTTGAAGAATATCGACCCCTAAAAATATATGTCTTCAATTGAAGAAATTGGTCTGAAGCTGAAGAAATGAATCACGAGGAATCTGCGATGAAATTGATATTCCTCATGAAGATATTGATATTGAGAAGATCGGTGGTTCCTGAAGAAAATCATTTTGAAGAAATTGAAGCGTGAAGATTTACGTTTTCTGTTTTACTTTCTTCGCATTTGATGAGTAGGAACACCGTACTGTTAAAGGGGGTCAAAGTAACACTATGGAATGGATTTCCTCATGATGCTCAACCCAAGCCAAATCCTAGCAAAATCCTCAAGTGAGGAATATGAGTGACATGAGGACTCTCACAGTTGAGGGTCCCGACCGTTTCGATAAGCCACACCAAGTAACTGATCTTATCCACTCCAACGGTCATATTATTTAAGGGCATTAGTGTCAAATCATGTCGGGATGCTCCCAGGCTATAAATATCCGCCCCCCACAACCACTAGCTGGTTGGGTGCTCCGTTAGAAATTGACACTTGTCATAAGAGCAACCCAAATTCCTCAGAGCCTACTAGAGTAAATCATTAGTGAGGAAATACACTACCCACCGAAACCACAAACCAAACCTAGTGATTGAGCATCACTGAAGAAGTTGTTCCTGTGTGGGACTGAAGCCTTTTACCTTTGAGGACTGTGCATCCTCCAGACGGTTAGGCATCATGGTCTAGAGCAATCCAGCAGTCAATTGTGGATCGCCGGTTGACCGAGTTTGTGAGGGTTTGGAAGTCTGCCCTGAAGACTTACGACGAGTGTTGGGCGAGGACTGTGTGTCCTTAGCTCAAGGAGAATACGGTAGGGACTGTGTGTCCTTTGGTTTCAATACCAAGCCACTCCAAACCAAATGTACAACTGTCACAGCAGTTGGAACTGGGTCATCAACAACAGTCTTCACCAAGAATCGGGTTCTAATTCCTCAACTCTTTACATTCTCTGTATTATGTGTTGATGACATTCACTGTGGCTGTTTGAAGAATTTGCTGAAGACTTTCTCTGAATTTCCTCAACCCCAAATTCTTCACTTGAGTTAATCATCATCTGTATTCTGCGTGCCTGCTTACTGTGCAATCGGTTTTCATAATCTTCACTTTGTAATACTGCTGTTGTGAACGATTGCATGACTGATCCTTAATTGTTTCCGCTGTAAGTTAGTCATCAGTGAGGAATTTCCTCAAAAGGAATTTCCTCAGTGATGAAATTCAATAAATCTCCTATTCACCCCCCCTCTAGTCGATATAACGCACTTTCAATTGGTATCAGAGCAAGGTACTCCCTTGTTCTGTGTGATTTTGGTTTAACCGCCTGGAGTTTTAGTTATGTCGACTGCAGGCATGTTCAAGGTGACTGCAGCATGTCCTACCTACAAGGGAAAGAACTTTCCCTTCTGGAAGAACAAAATGCAAATGCATCTACAAGCTATAGACAATGATCTCTGGTATATTGTGGAAAATGGTGTCCCCATCATTTCTGCTAGTGTCACTGCAGCTGATGTGAATAAATTCAAGCAACTCGATTCTCAAGCGAAGAACATCATCTGTGGTCATCTGAGCCCTGGCCAGTTTGGAAGAGTAAGTGCCTTAGGCTCTGCAACACTTATCTGGGAGAGATTGTGCAAGGTAAATGAAGGAGTATCAACCCAACGTGACTCTCGTGTTGATATTCTTCGCAATCTCTTCAATCGCTTCAAGAGACATGACAATGAAAGCTGCCAAGACACCTTTGATCGCCTCACTGACATATCAAATGAACTGCAAGCACTGGGAGCTCGAGACATCACTGATCACGAAGTTGTGAAGAAACTGCTGAGATCTTAGGATTCTTCATTTGACACTTTAGTTCTGATGATTCAAGAAAGACCAGACTACAAGATGCTAGATCCCGCTGATATCCTCGAAAGACTAAATACTCATGAATTCCAGCTAGAAGAAAAGAGAGATCTATATGGACAAAGCTATTCCAGACCACGTGCACTGAAGGCAAGAGCAATTTCCTCATCTGAAGAAGAAGACACAGATGACAGCAGTTGTGACCCTGAAGAATTTGGCCAGGAACTTGCAATGCTTGTGAGGAAATTCCAGAGATTTACACGACGAGGCCAGTTCGGTAAATCATCAAGAAGAGACATGAGGAAATCAGAATCTGCATCTGAGGACTACAAGAAACGGACCTGTCACAAGTGCAAGAAATCAGGTCATTACATTGCTGATTGTCCTCGCTGGGGAAAGGAATCAAAGAAGAAGAAATACAAGGATGACAGTTCTGATGACTCAAAGAAGAAGAAGAAATCTTCAAAATCCTCATCTTCCAAGTCCTCCTCACACAAGAAGACTAGCTTCAGAAAGGCTCGGGCACTTATTGGCAAGGAAATGGATTCCGAGGCAGAATCAGAAGAATGTCATGATGAAGAAGGCTCTGGAGAAGATTCAGAATCCGGACAGGCTAGTCTTGCACTAGCAACCAATTTCGTCAGCAAGTCAATCTTCAATCTTGAAGAAAATGAGTGCACCATCCATACTGATTACTATGCTGATGACTTCGCTCCAACCTATTGCTTCATGGCAAAAGGTTCAAAGGTATCACATAATGCCTCCTCCTCTGATTCAAGTGACTGTGAACATGATGATTACAAAAAACCCAGTTACAGTAAACTTGCCATCATTGCCACTAAACAACAAACTGCTCTGGAAAAGCTTCAAAAACTGCTAGACAAAAGTGATGATCTGTTGAATGATGAAATGAATCTTAATCAAATCCTCTCTTATGACATGAAAAATCTTCAGTCTAGATTTGATATTCTTCAGGATCGTTATGATACAGTCCTCACTGATCATGAGAAGCTTTCCTACGAATTTATTCAAAGGAAGCTTGATCTTGAGAAGCTGAGGATGTCTTATGATGATCTTCGTATGGAAAATGATTCATTACTAGCTCAACAGATCAGCGCTAGTCAAGTTGAATTTATTCCTCCATGTCTTAAATGCATTGATCGTGAAACTGCTAATTCCTCACCAGAATCTTCAAATGCTACCACTGCTACAAATTCTTCAACTGCACCTGTTGTGTCTATTTCCTCACTTGAGGAAAACACAAATGTCACTGATGAAAATGCAGGGTTGAAGGAATTGTACGTGACAGGCATGTACAAAAGCCTCAAAGGACATCAAATCCTTTGTGATGTGCTCAAAAAGCAGATCTTGAACAGGAACCCGAGGAAAGAAGGAATTGCCTTTGAGAGGAAATTTAATGCTGATGGATCTTATTGGAAACCTGAGCAGTATCCCAAAACCTCATGGGTTGCTGCTACTGGGCCTCCTTTTGATCCATCTAATCTAACTGGCTTCTCATGTGAATTATCCTATTCCTCGGATGAGTCATTTGATTCCAACTATAATCTGTTCAAAAATCAATCTGGTGAAGTATTTGCTCGATATGTTGGAACTAACTGCAGGAATGGCCCTCCTTTGAGGAAAATCTGGGTTCCCAAAAGCTGTCTTGAAAATCTTCAAGTGAATGTCGTCATGACATCACCTCTGAAGAATCTGAACTCCAGATCAAATTCCTCAGGAGGACCAAAGTCTTCAAGAGGATCAAAATCCTCAACTGGTCAAAACTATGCTCGTACCCGTGCTTATGCGTCTAACATGCAGGGAAACTACATGGAATATGATTACGAGCACTACTCCTCAAATCATTATGTTCATAAATCATCAAACCAGTTCTCTGCATACTCATATGAGTACTTTAACCCCCCTACTGTTAAGAGAAGTGCATTAGCTTCAATGCCACCTTTCTCATATGGTGCTCGCAGGATGATGAACGCTTTGCCACCCCTTCAGATGTGTGTGGTGAATAAATCAAACTAATCACTTCTGCAGGTCAGGTCTCCAGATGAAAATCATCATCTGAAGAATTTGTTGGAGACCTAAGGAAATGCTTGATAGGACGCAAGCTAATGATTGATGAAATAGAAATATTTCACACGTCCTTACATTTCTGTTATGATGAAATCACTGAACTGATGAAATTAGCATCATATTCTTCAAATCTGAAGCATATGAGATGGTAAGCTGTACTAATTCATCTGCAGGATGACAAACCCAAAAATACTGAGTGGGTTCTCGATAGTGGCTGCACACATCACATGACTGGTGATAAAAGCCTACTGATGAATATGCCACTAACTCCATCACCTCTGAAGCAAATCACATATGCTGATAAAGGTAAAAGCAAGCTATTGGGACTTGGCAAAGTAGCTATTTCCAAGGATAGGCAGATGGACAAAGTGATGCTTGCTGAATCCCTTGGTTTTAACCTCATGTCAGTCTCGATGCTTTGTGATCTTGATATGATTGTTATCTTTGGTAGATATAGATGGTGTAGTCATCATGGAATCTGACAGATCCAAAGTCTTCGAAGGTGTAAGAAGAGGGGATTTGTACATTGTTGACTTCTCTACAGGTCCTCAACCAGCCACTTGCTTACTAGCAAAAACCTCAGAAGGATGGCTGTGGCACCGAAGACTAGGTCATGCAGGCATGAGGAATTTGCACACACTTGCAAAGAAGAAGCATGTCATTGGCATCGAATCAGTCAAATTCCTCAAGGATCATCTCTGTGGTGCTTGTGAATCTAGGAAAATGACCAGATCCAAGCATCCCTCGAAAACCATCATGACCACTATACGTCCGTTTGAATTGCTTCATATGGATTTATTTGGACCTACTCACTATGCTACACTAACCAATGCAGCATCTCTATATGGCTTTGTCATAGTTGATGATTATTCCAGATACACTTGGGTGCATATTATAGTGTATAAAACTGAAGTGCAGGAAATCTTGAAACGATTTTCTTCAAGGGCCTCGACGAACTTCGGCATCAAGATCAAACATATAAGAAGTGATAATGGAACCGAGTTCAAAAACACTGGTCTCGATGATTATCTTGATGAACTTGGTATTACTCACGAATTGTCTGCTCCTTATACTCCTCAGCAGAATGGTGTCGTCGAAAGAAAGAACAGGACTCTGGTTGAAATGGCAAGAACTATGCTTGAAGAATATCAGACTCCTTGTCGCTTCTGGCCTGAAGCAATCAACACTACATGTCATATCATCAACAGGGTATATCTTCACAAATTCCTCAAGAAAACCTCATATGAACTCCTCACTGACAAGAAACCCAATGTAAGTTATTTCAAAGTCTTCGGTGCAAAATGCTGGATTAGAGATCCTCATCATAGCTCAAAATTTGCACCTAAGGCACATGAAGGTTTTATGCTCGGTTATGGAAAGGACTCGCACACCTACAGTCTTCAACAACTATCACAACAAAGTTGTTGAGACTGTAGATGTGCGGTTCGATGAAACTAATGGCTCGCAAAGAGAGAAATTGCCTTCTGATCCAGATAAGCTGTCTCCTGAGGAAGCAATAAAGCTTAAGCCTACTGAAGACATTGTCCCCACTGAGGAAATTGGTGAAGAAACGATCCCCATCGCTGATGAAAGACAAGAAGATGCTCCTGAGGAAATTGCAACATCACCACTTCCTCAGCCCAGACAAAATCCTCAACCAGCTCATCCGAGGATTGCAAATGAAGTAGAACTTGACAAAATCCTCAACGACATCAACGCACCAGGTCCTCTCACTCGCTCAAAAGCTTCACACTTAGTTAACTTTTGTGGGCATTTTTCCTTTGTATCCATCACAGAACCCTTAGAAGTAGCTGAGGCTTTTCTGGAACCGGAGTGGATCCAAGCCATGCAAGACGAACTTCTTCAATTCAAGCTGAATGACGTATGGGAGCTCGTCAAACGACCAGATCCTCACAAGCATAACATCATCGGCACCAAGTGGATTTTCCGAAACAAGCAAGATGAGGACGGTCAAGTGGTGAGGAACAAGGCACGACTTGTAGCCCAAGGCTACACCCAGGTTGAAGGAATAGATTTCGATGAAACTTTTGCACCTGTTGCTAGACTTGAAGCTATTCGAATTCTACTTGCTTATGCTAATCATCATAACATCATCTTATATCAAATGGATGTGAAAAGTGCATTCCTCAATGGTAAGCTTGAGGAAGAAGTATATGTTGCTCAGCCCCCAGGTTTTGAGGATCCAAAGAATCCAGACAAAGTCTTCAGACTCAAAAAGGCTCTGTATGGCCTCAAGCAAGCCCCTCGGGCATGGTATGATACATTGAAGGAATTCCTCATGAAGAAAGGCTTCAAACCTGGTTCACTCGATCCAACTCTTTTCATAAAATCTTATGATAATGAGCTGTTTGTATGTCAAATATATGTTGATGACATCATATTTGGTTGTACTGACAAAAGATACAGTGATGAATTTGCCTATATGATGAGTGAAGAATATCAGATGTCCATGATGGGGGAGCTGAAATTCTTCTTAGGTCTTCACATTCGTCAACAAAAGAATGGAATCTTCATATCACAGGAGAAATACCTCAAGGATGTTCTGAGGAAATTCGACATGCATGAATGCAAAGGTGCCAAGACTCCAATGCCTACCAACGGTCACCTCGGCACTGATGAAAATGGTAAAGATTTCGATCAGCAGGTATACCGTTCTATGATTGGCTCTTTATTGTATCTATGTGCATCTAGGCCAGACATAATGCTTAGTGTTTGCATGTGTGCACATTTTCAAGCAAAACCGAAGGAATCACACCATAAGGCTGTGAAACATATTCTTCGATACTTAGCTCACACACCAACACTAGGATTATGGTATCCCAAGGGCTCAAATCTTCATCTGGTAGGGTATTCTGATTCAGACTATGCTGGTGACCGTGTGGATCGCAAGTCAACATCTGGCACATGCCATTTCCTCGGAAGATCACTAGTTTGCTGGTCCTCAAAGAAGCAGAACTGCGTATCACTCTCGACTGCCGAAGCTGAGTACATTGCTGCTGGTTCTTGCTGTGCTCAATTGCTATGGATGAAGCAAACCCTCAAGGACTACGACATCAACATGAAGAATGTGCCTCTCTACTGTGACAATGAGAGTGCTATCAAGATTTCCTACAACCCAGTGCAGCACTCGAAGACCAAGCACATCCAGATTCGTCATCATTTTCTTCGGGACCATGTCCTCAAGGGCAATATCCTCATCGACCATGTGAAGACTGTTGATCAACTGGCTGATATCTTCACTAAGCCCTTGGATGAGAAAAGATTTCGCAAGTTGCGGTGTGAGCTAAATATCTTAGAGTCTTCAAATGTTTTGTAAAAACATGCACACATCCTAACACTTATGCAAAGTTGATGACTTAGATGTGCAACACATGATGAAACGATTTTCTTCAACCAATGAAGAAAGTCACTCTGAATGTGAAGAAATTAACGAAGAAATTGATTCTCAGAGCCCTACGACAATTATACGCGGCGTCTGTAATCAACATTCTTATATGGTGGGTAACGCCACCGCCCAATGTGAAATTCCTCAAGTTGATTTTCTTCAAATGATCAATTTGCTCACAATGCATTTTTCTTCAAAACAGCTGTTCTACATTGTGATGATCTATTGCAAAATCTTCAAAAACACTTGATGAATTTCATTTGCCTAGGTAGACTATGATTTCTAGTCCTCAACAGCATTCACTTATTGCTATTTCTTCAAGTTGATGTTTCTGCTAAGCGAATGTGATCGGACCCTATTTTCCCTCTATGCTATACTTATTGAGTCTATTCAATTCTTCATATGCGTTCTACTTGAAACTTTGTTCAAAATCCTCACTGCATCCTTGTCAGCTAATGATTTAGTAACAAAAATCCTCAAATCTTCAAAAATTGTTTTCTTCAAAGGAACAGTAACTGAACCCCCACTTCCCACGATCGGATAACCACGATCTCCACTATCTCCACCACATCGTACGGGAGCTACACGTGTCCTGCGGAGACGTAGAGGCAAGGGCTATTCGGTCCGAAACTTTCGCGCCAAACAGTAACTTTCGGGCTATAAATATGTCCTTATCCCCCTCGGTATCATCTTCTTCGCCTCATCGCTCTCCTGCCACAGCACACCAAACCCTAGCGCCACCGCTGGTGGTCTTGTCGCCGGCAAGGAAGAGCTTCACTGCCTCAACCTTCTCGCCGCCAGGATCACGCCGGAGTCGGAACATCTACGTCCGCCGCCGCCGTAGACGTCCTCTGCTGCCAAGTTAGGGTGCATTGGAAACTTGACCTAAGAGCCTCTCCAACGCCACCTTTTGTGTTCTTCGTTCGCACCTTCCAGGGTAAATATATCCCATTTTTACAGCAGATTAGATCTGAAATTTTACCTCTCCCATGTGAAATCTGTTTTTCCTCAAGATATGATGTGCACATGATTCCTCAGACACTATCCATCACCACAATCATTGATGAACTAGCTAAGCATCTAAGATTTTCACGAGGTTCCTCAATTGTGCGAATTTTCGGATCTGTACAACTCTGGAACCCAAGAACAGTATGCTTAAGCAAATTCCTCAACCACTGGTTATATTCCTCAAACTGTCGAACTTTTTCATTTTCTTCAAATCTGAGAACGCATATGACCTCTCCAAATTCCTCGCAACTATACTCTGTTCACAGGTACACACATGTCAGCTGATGAATCTCTCGGTTCTCATCACATTAACTCATTTGCAGCGTTTCTGGAAGAAACTCTTCAAGGCTCATCAGAATCTTCAAGAGTTCAAAATCATCAGCAAATTCCTCGTCTGAAGAAAATGGAGGAAGAGAGGAAACAGAAGGGAGGAAAGAAACTGCAGCAAAACACAGCTGTTGATATTCCTGATGACATATACATGGACTATTGCACGCCTGATGATGAACCTGAGACTATGCCTAAAAGAAAGATTAGGCTGCAGAAAATTGAACGCAGATGGGCAAAGGAGTGGAAGGAGTACAGGTTTGTGACCCCAAAATATGCGAAGAAATTCGCTTTGAAGCCTCCTGGCAGAAGGGCTCCACTTGAGGATCATCAAGTAGCTCATCCCTCAAGTCTTATGACACTTGATGACTACCCAGATGAAAAAGAAAGGCATCTGGCCAAGCTCAAGAAGCAAGCCGAAACAGCAGTGAAGAAATTTCATGAATCCTCAGCTGCTGCCTCCGGTGCTGCTCATTCCTCAGCAGCAGAAACTTCAGGCTCAGAGATTCCTCAAAAGCAGTCTGCGCCATCAAAGCCAAAGGCTCCAAAGCCTCAAGAGAAGTCTGGACAGGCTTCTGTCACAAAACCCTCAGCTCCAAAACCCTCGGTTCCAAAACCGTCAACTTCAAAACCATCAGCGCCAAAACCCTCAGCACCCATCTCATCTACACCAAAGTCCTCAGCTCCACCTCCAAAGCCAGTACAGAAGAAAGTCGTGAAGACTACGACTGCCAGCTCCAGCTCCTCACTCCCAGCTGCAACTAGCTCGGAGACAAAGTCTTCAACTCCCTTTGTGAAGACTTTGACAACTACTGAACCTGCACCTCTGCCCAGCCCCAGCAAAATCATCGCAGTCCCGTCTGCATCAAAGGGAAGTGATGAGTATGATGATGAAACTTTGCAAGCCATCATCAGGAACAAGCAAGAACGGGTAGCACAAGCATCAGGCAGTGCTATTCCTCTGGCCATGGACCCCAAGGTCCTCCTCGACTTCATCAATGTATGGTATGAAGACCCAAACACACCCATTGATGATTTGAAACTTCCTCCTGGCGTCAGCCACATGGTGGCTACCTTCATAAACGGAGCCAAGTGGAAGGAACAGAAGGCCAAGCAGGCAAAGATTGCAAAGGCCAGAAAGGAGAAATTCCTTAGGCAAAATGTCCTCAAGCTGACGCCTGAAGCATTGGTGTCAACCCAGGCAGAGCTGCAAGTCTTGACTGACAAGTGTGAGAAACTGTCAGACCGCACAAGCATCAAACGCAATTTCATCAAGCTAGCCACTAGTGCTGTTGATGACTACAACAAGCGACACCCACAACCAGCAGCAACTCCTCAGCCCCTGGTTGAACAGCCAGAAGATGCATCTCCTGATGATGAGGAAATTCCTCAAAGTGAGGAACAACACCAAGAGCGCCGAGCTGATGAGCCGGCCATTGAAGAAATCATCACCAAGACCACCACTAATGAAACTGCAACCCCTGATGCAACTGCTACTGATCCAGCTGCTTCACCAAAGCAGGCTGATGACTCTGTTCCAGCTGGTTCCTCACTGCCAGCTGAAGAATCTGTCGAGAAAACACCTTCACCAAAAGCTTCAAAGGTGAAGAAGTTAATCCCGTCTGCATCAGACGCGAAAAAGACAAGAGCTGCTGAGAAGGAAGCGAAGAAGAGAAAAGCTTCCTGAGTAGAAGAAAATATTGAGGCAAAACGCCTCAAAGAAACTGAAGAATCTACCCCTCTGGACCCGGTGCCTCTAAATGTTGCACCTTCATATGAAATGGTCGTCATTGGTGACCAAACTACAAGGGCAGATGAGTAAATGAAGGATGCTGCCTCTGAGGAGCATACTGATGAGGAAATACAGATTGATGACAATCCTCAACCGCATATTCCTCAGAAAGAGACTACTCAAGCTTCAGCTGCAGCAGCTGATGAATCTGCTTCTGCCACAAAGTCAGCTGATGAAAAACAAGCTGAAGAATATGTCCAGTCTGAGCAGGCTCCTCCCACTGAACAGGCTGACCAAACTCCTCAAGATGAGAAGGAAGAAGAAATTCCTCAGCCTGAAGCTCAGGCAGAGCAAGAAATACCAGCTGATGAAATTCCTCAACCTGAGGACACTGCTGAAGAAAATGTTCCCGCCCCTGACAATGAATTCATTGTGCTCAACCCAGAGACTGCCATGGTTGTTTCCCCACCCATTCCTCAGCACACTATCCAGCCAGTTCAGCGCCAGCCATTCTTGAAGCGGCCCAAGTTTCAGAAAGAAAATTTCTTTGAGGAACGCATGTATTTCATCGGAGAGAATCCTTATGACAAGCCTCAAATGAGGCATCTGAAGTTTTGGACAAGGACTCAGATGAACTACTATGCTTTTGTGCTCTGTGGACGCAACAAGATATTCCAGCACAGGCACATTCCTCATGATGAACTTGAAGAAATTCCCTGCATGGAACCAGTCCTCAGTGTACTCCATGATGCAGGTTTGCTCCCTATGTGCTCTGACATATCAGATTGGAATAGTGAGCTTATTCTTCAGTTCTATGCAACTCTGCACATCTCGGGCAATGCTGATGACATCAACACTTGGGTGTTCGACTGGATGACCCAAAACACTCACTACAAGGCTCCAACGTCTGAACTCCTCAGAGAACTGCCCGTACCAATTCCTTCAGAAGGGGCAGTGAAGCTTTATGGTGAGCGTGAGCTGCCAAATGGAATGATGGAAGTCCTCATGAAGCCTTTGGCTGCAGGAAAACCCTGAAGAACCACATTCCTCGTCCATGAGCTCAAGTACACACCCCGGTCTGTCTACCACATTCTCTGCAGTGTGCTCGCGCCCATCAAAGGCCATGAGGATGAAGAAGATGTCGTCGGCCTCATGAAGAATATCCTCTTCAACATAATTCATGGTATTCCCATGAATATCCATGATTTCTTCTTGAGGACTTTGGCTGACAATGCAATGTGCCCCTATGATCACAAAATTTATGCAACATGGATCATGAGATTCCTCAGGACAAGGACAGGCATCAACTTCCATGCAGATTTCCAGAACCATGTTGGTTATATGCCTCCTATCCGTGTCAACAAGAAAACTTTCGAGCCCATTGAGGGAAAAGGAAAGTCTGTGATTGACGAAGGCAGCAGGCCTCTTGATGGTCAATTTAAAGAGCCAGGTGCATATTCCTCATGGGACGACACTGAGACTCGTCCACCAAGCCCTGTTCCTCCTCGCGTGCTAAACACCAGAGAGCTTCTCCTCAGTCTTCATCAGAAGGTGGATCACAACCACAAATGGGTCAAACGCCAGTTTGGTGCCATTGTAAAAACCCTCACTGAGACACAGAACTCTGTGAAACTTAATCATCACTATCTGCATGAGGTTTCTGATCGCACCTGGGCTACCCTTACACATCTGAAGACCCAGACTGAGCTTGAAGAATTGAACTTTGAGCAGGACTTTGACTGGTCATGGCCTCCCAAGAAGAAGTTCAGGCCCATTCCAGTGCCAGATCTTGAAGACAACTCCTTCTCATCCTTCCGCACCGCCGAATCCGATGAGGAACAGCTCGACACCGCAACAGGCCCAAGGAAGAAGACTACACCCAAGAAGCGCCAAGGATCTTCATCCACCGCCAAGAAATGAAGTCTTCACGGGCGTTAGTCCTCAATTTGTCCCTTTTTGTCACTTGATGACAAAGGGGGAGAAACTTGAGAGTTAGTCTTCAAACGAGAGTTATTTTTGGGGCTTAAGAACTATATTTAAGTTACAAACTCTTGGCTCTTCTGAAGTTTTTATGTAATGAGTTGTAACTTAAGCCCGATGGTACTCTGACGCTTTTTGAACGTTTTTCTTCGCATGCTTATTCCTCAAGTTTTAATGCACACATGCTGGAATTCGTCAGATACCATTTGCCATCATGCATCTTCATTTTCTTCATATGATATGTTATATGTATGCATGATTTACAAGATTCAGGGGGAGATCTCCATGATATAAATCATCAATGTGCATATGCTATAAAAGCAAAATCCTCAAGGTATGCACATCTTCAGGGGGAGTCTCTGTGAATCTTGTCTTCAAATTCCTCAATTGAGTATTTACACTTCATATTTTTGATCCCTGTTGAAGACTTAACCTAATTGTCATCAACCACCAAAAAGGGGGATATTGTAAGTGCATCTAGTGCCCCTTAGTGATTTTGGTGGTTTGAAGACTTATAGGTTAAGTACCTAATGTGTTTATGCGTGTACACAGGATCTATAAGTCATTGAGGAGTTTGAGATATTTGAAGAATATCGACCCCTAAAAATATATGTCTTCAGTTGAAGAAATTGGTCTGAAGCTGAAGAAATGAATCACGAGGAATCTGCGATGAAATTGATATTCCTCATGAAGATATTGATATTGAGAAGATCGGTGGTTCCTGAAGAAAATCATTTTGAAGAAATTGAAGCGTGAAGATTTACGTTTTCTGTTTTACTTTCTTCGCATTTGATGAATAGGAACACCGTACTATTAAAGGGGGTCAAAGTAACACTATGGAATGGATTCCTCATGATTCTCAACCCAAGCCAAATCCTACCAAAAGCCTCAAGTGAGGAATATGAGTGACATGAGGACTCTCACAGTTGAGGGTCCCGACCGTTTTGATAAGCCACGCCAAGTCACTGATCTTATCCACTCCAACGGTCATATTATTTAAGGGCATTAGTGTCAAATCATGTCGGGATGCTCCCAGGCTATAAATAGCCGCCCCCACAACCACTAGCTGGTTGGCTTCTCCGTTAGAAACTGACACTTGTCATAAGAGCAACCCAAATTCCTCAGAGCCTACTAGAGTAAATCATCAGTGAGGAAATACACTACCCACCGAAACCACAAACCAAACCTAGTGATTGAGCATCAATGAAGAAGTTGTTCCTGTGTGGGACTGAAGCCTTTTACCTTTGAGGACTGTGCATCCTCCAGACGGTTAGGCGTCATGGTCTAGAGCAATCCAGCAGTCAATTGTGGATCGCCGGGTGACCGAGTTTGTGAGGGTTTGGAAGTCTGCCCTGAAGACTTACCACGAGTGTTGGACGAGGACTGTGTGTCCTTAGCTCAAGGAGAATACGGTAGGGACTGTGTGTCCCGGGACTGGGTGTCCTTTGGTTTCAATACCAAGCCGCTCCAAACGAGATGTACAACTGTCACAGCAGTTGGAACTGGGTCATCAACAACAGTCTTCACCAAGAATCGGGTTCTAATTCCTCAACTCTTTACATTCTCTGTATTATGTGTTGATGACATTCACTGTGACTGTTTGAAGAATTTGCTGAAGACTTTCTCTAAATTTCCTCACCCCCAAATTCTTCACTTGAGTTAATCATCATCTGTATTCTGCGTGCCTGCTTACTGTGCAATCGGTTTTCATAATCTTCACTTTGTAATACTGCTGTTGTGAACGATTGCACGACTGATCCTTAACTGTTTCCACTGTAAGTTAGTCATCAGTGAGGAATTTCCTCAGTGATGAAATTCTAAAAATCTCCTATTCACCCCCCTCTAGTCGATATAACGCACTTTCACGGGTAACTATTTTCCTCGACAACAGTGTCGGAAAAGATCTTGCAACAAGTAACATCGAAGTAGCAAGGAACAGCAGTAGCAGCGGCAGCAAAGTAACAGCAGTAGCAGCAGAGTAACAACAGTAGCAACAATATTAGCAAAGTGGCCCAATCCCTTTTGTAGCAAGGGCCAAGCCTAGACAAAGTAACGTAGCAAGGACCAGTAGTAAAAGACTCATAGGCAGTGGATCGGTGATGGATGAGTATTACAGATGTGATTCATCATGTAACAGCTATAACACGGACAGATAATTAACTAGCTCCCGTTCGTCAATCTAATTTAGGCATGTATTCCGTATGTAGTCATACGTGCTTAGCGAAAAGAACTTGCATGACACCTATTGTCCATCCCTACCGTGGCAGCGGGGTCCTAATGTTGGAAATATGCCCTAGAGGCAATAATAAATTAGTTATTATTATATTTCTTTGTTCATGATAATCGTTTATTATCCATGCTATAATTGTATTTATTGGAAACATAGTGCATGTGTGGATACATAGACAGAACACTGTCCCTAGTAGGCCTCTAGTTGACTAGCTCGTTGATCAAAGATGGTCAAGGTTTCCTGACCATAGGCAACTGTTGTCACTTGATAACGGGATCACATCATTAGCAGAATCATGTGATGGGCTAGACCCAAACTAATAGACGTAGCATGTTGATCGTGTCATTTTGTTGCTACTGTTTTCTACGTGTCAAATATTTTCATTAGATCATATAACTCACTGACACCGGAGGAATGCTTTGTGTGTATCAAACGTCGCAACGTAACTGGGTGACTATAAAGATGCTCTACAGGTATCTCCGAAGGTGTTCGTTGAGTTAGTATGGATCGAGACTGGGATTTGTCACTCCGTGTGACGGAGAGGTATCTCGGGGCCCACTCGGTAACACAACATCACACACAAGCCTTGCAAGCAATGTGACTTAGTGTAAGTTGCGGGATCTTGTATTATGGAACGAGTAAAGAGACTTGCCCGTAAACGAGATTGAAACAGGTATGCGGATACTGAGGAACGAATCTCGGGCAATTAACATACCGAAGGACAAAGGGAATGACATACGGGATTATATGAATCCTTGACACTGAGGTTCAACCGATAAGATCTTCGGAGAATATGTAGGATCCAATATGGGCATCCAGGTCCTGCTATTGGATATTGACCGAGGAGTCACTCGGGTCATGTCTACATAGTTCTCAAACCCGCAGGGTCTGCACACTTAAGGTTCGACGTTGTTTTATGCGTATTTGAGTTATATGGTTGGTTACCGAATGTTGTTTGGAGTCCCGGATGAGATCCAGGACGTCACGAGGAGCTCCGGAATGGTCCGGAGGTAAAGATTGATATATAGGAAGTCCTATTTTGGTCACAGGAAAAGTTTCGGGCTCATCGGTAGTGTACCGGGAGTGCCGGGAGGGGTGCCGGGGACCATCGGGAGGGGTGTCACGCCCCAAGGGGTCTCATGGGCTATGGGAAGAGATAAACCAGCCCCTAGTGGGCTGAAATAAGTTCCCACTACGGCCCATAAGGTTTGAGAAGGAAAAAACACAAGGTGGAAAGAGTTTCCAAGTGGGAAGGTGGAATCCTACTCCAAGTAGGATTGAAGTAGGACTCCTCCACCTCCCATTTCGGCCAAACCTTGAGGGTTTGACGCTGCCTCTTCCCTCCCCCTCCCTCGTATATATACTGAGGTATTAGGGCTGATTTGAGATAACTTTTTCCACGGCAGCCCGACCACATACCTCCACGGTTTTTCCTCTAGATCACGTTTCTACGGAGCTCGGGCGGAGCCCTCTTAGATTAGATCACCACCAACCTCCGGAGCGCCGTCACGCTGCCGGAGAACTCATCTACCTCTCCGTCTCTCTTGCTGGATCAAGAAGGCCAAGATCATCGTCGAGTTGTACGTGTGCTGAATGCGGAGGTGCCGTCCGTTCAGCACTAGATCGTAGCGGATCGTGGGACGGATCGCGGGACGGTTCGTGGGACGGTTCGCGGGGCGGATCGAGGGACGTGAGGAAGTTCCACTACATAAACCACGTTCACTAACGCTTCTTCTGTGTGATCTACAAGGGTACGTAGATCGGAAATCCCCTCTCGTAGATGGACATCACCATGATAGGTCTTCGTGCGCGTAGGAAATTTTTTGTTTCCCATGCGACGTTCCCCAACAGTGGTATCAGAGCTAGGTTCATGCGTAGATGTCTTCTCGAGTAGAATACAAAAGTTTTTGTGGGAGGTGATGTGCGTTTTTCTGCCCTCCTTAGTCCTTTCTTTATCCCGCGGTATTGTTGGATTGAAGCGGCTCGGACCGACATTACTCGTACGCTTACGAGAGACTGGTTTCATCGCTACGAGTAACTCTGTTGCTCAAAGATGACCGGCGAGTGTCGGTTTCTCCAACTTTAGTTGAATCGGATTTGACCGAGGAGGTCCTTGGATGAGGTTAAATAGCAATTCATATATCTCCATTGTGGTGTTTGCGTAAGTAAGATGTGATCCTACTAGATACCCATGGTCACCACGTAAGACATGCAACAACAATTAGAGGACGTCTAACTTGTTTTTGTAGGGTATGCTTGTGATGTGATATGGCCAACGATGTGATGTGATATATTGGATGTATGAGATGATCTTGTTCTAATAGTTAATATCGACTTGCACGTCGATGGTACGGCAACCGGAAGGAGCCATAGGGTTGTCTTTAAACTAACGTTTGTGCTTGCACATGCGTTTACTATATTGCTAGGACGTAGCTTTAGTAGTAATAGCATGAGTAGCACGACAACCCCGATGGCGACACGTTGATGGAGATCACGATGATGGAGATCATGGTGTGACGCCGGTGACAAGATGATCGTGCTGGTGCTTTGGTGATGGAGATCAAAAAGCGCATGATGATGGCCATATCATGTCACTTATGAATTGCATGTGATGTTAATCCTTTATGCACCTTATCTTGCTTAGAACGACGGTAGCATTATGAGGTGATCTCTCACTAAAATTTCAAGACGAAATTGTGTTCTCCCCGACTGTGCACCGTTGCGACAGTTCTTCGTTTCGAGACACCACGTGATGATCGGGTGTGATAGACTCAACGTTCACATACAAGGGGTGCAAAACAGTTGCACACGCGGAACACTCGGGTTAAGCTTGACGAGCCTAGCATGTGCAGACATGGCCTCGGAACACATGAGACCGAAAGGTCGAGCATGATTCGTATAGTTGATATGATTAGCATAGAGATGCTTACCACTGAAACTATTCTCGACTCACGCGATGATCGGACTTGAGATAGTGGATTTGGATCATGTACCACTCAAATGACTAGAGAGATGTACTTTTTGAGTGGGAGTTCTTAAGTAATATGATTAATTGAACTAATTGTCATGAACATAGTCTAATGGTCTTTGCGAATTACGATTAATCTTGCTCTATAGCTCTACTATTTTTATATGTTCCTAGAGAAAATTTAGTTGAAAGTTGATAGTAGCAAACTTTGCAGACTGATTCTGTAAAACCGAGGATTGTCCTCGTTGCTGCGCAGAAGGCTTATGTCCTTAATGCACCACTCGATGTGCTGCACCTCGAGCGTCGTCTGTATATGTTGTGAACATCTGACATACACGTTTCTGATGACTACACGATAGTTCAGTACAAAATACTTAATGGCTTAGAAGCAAGGCGCCGAAGACATTTTGAAACGTCACGGAACATAAGAGATGTTCTAAAGAGATGAAATTGTGATTTCATGCTTGTGCCCTTGTTAAGAGGTATGAGACCTCTGACAAGATTCTTTGTCCACGAAGTAAAGGAGAAAAGCTCAATCGTTGAGCGTGTGCTCGGATTATCTGAGTACGACAATCGCTTGAATCAAGTGGGAGTTGATCTTCCACATAAGATAGTGATGGTTCTCCAAAGTCACTGCCACCAAGCTGTGAGAGCTTCACGATGAACTATAACAGATCAAGGATTGATACAATGATCCTTGAGCGATTCGCGATGTTTGACACTGCGAAAGTAGAAATCAAGAAGGAGCATCAATAGTTGATGGTTAGTAAAACCACTAAGTTTCGAGAAAGGCAAGGGCTAGAAGGGATACTTCGTGAAACGGCAAAGCAGTTGCTGCACTAATGAAGAGACCGCAGATTAAACCCAAGCCCGTGACTAAGTAATTCTGTTGTGAGGGGAACGGTCACTGAGGCGAAGCAACTCTAGATACTTGGTAGATAAAGAAGGCTGGCAAAAGTCGAAAGAAGTATATTTGATATACATGATGTTGATGTGTACTTTACTAGTACTCCTAGTAGCACGAGGGTATTGGATACCGGTTCAGTTGCTAAGTGATTAGTAACACGAAATGAAAGCTACGGCATAAACGGAGACTAGCTAAAGGCAAGGTGACGATACGTGTTGGAAGTGTTTCCAAGGTTGATATGATCAAACATCGCACGCTCCTTCTGCCATTGGGATTGATGTTAAACCTAAATAATTGTTATTTGGTGCTTGCGTTAAGCATGAACATGATTGGATCATGTTTATTGCAATACGATTATTCATTTAAAGAGAATAATTGTTACTCTATTTGCTTGAATAATCACCTTCAATGGTTTATTGAATCTCGATCGTAGTGTTACACATGTCCATGATATTGGTGCCAAAAGATACGAGGCAATGATGATAGTACCACTTACTTGTGGCACTGCCGCTTGAGTCATGTTGGTATAAATTGCATGAAGAGGCTCCATGCTGATGGATCTTTATACTCACTTGATTTTGAATCATTAGTGACATCCAGATCATACCACATGAGCAAGGCGTTGTTTTCATTGAGATGAAACAAGATAGTAACTTGTTGGAAGTGATACATTTTGATGTATGCGGTCCAATGGGTGCTGAGGCACGCAGTGGATATCATTATGTTCTTACTTCAATGAAGATTTAAGTAGATGCAAGAGTATTTACTTAATGAATCAGAAGTCTGAAATATTGAAAAGTTCAATTCTGTTTCGGAGTGAAGTTCATCGTAACAAGAGGATAAACTGTCTACGATATGATCATAGAAATGAATATCTGAGTTACGAGTTTTGGTACGCAGTTAAGACAATGTGGAAATTGTTTCCAGTTCATGCCACCTGGAACATCATAGTGTGATGATGTGCCTGAACGTCATAGCCACGCACTATTTGGTATGGTGCATGCTATGATGTTTCTTATCGAATTACCACTATCGTTTATGGGTTATGCATTAGAGACAACCGCATTCACTTTAAATAGGGCACCGCGTATTTCCGTTGAGATGACACTGTATAGACTCAGGTTTAGAGAAATCTAAACTGTTGTTTCTTGAAAGTTTGGGGCTTCGACACTTATGTGAAAAAGGTTCAGTCTGATAAGCTCGAACCCAAAGCGGATAAATGCATCTTCATAGGATATCTAAAACAGTTGGGTACATCTCCTATCTCAGATCCGAAAGCAAAGTGTTTGTTTCTAGAAACGGATCCTTTCTCGAGGAAAGGTTTCTCTCGAAAGAATTGAGTGGGAGGGTGGTAGAACTTGATGAGGTTATTGAACCATCACTTCAACCAGTGTGTAGCAGGGCGCAGGAAGTTGTTCCTGTGGCGCCTACACCAATTGAAGTGAAAGCTGATGATGGTGATCATCGAGCATCGGATCAAGTTACTACAAGCCTCGTAGGTTGACAAGGTCGCGTACTACTGCAGAGTGGTACGGTAACCCTGTCTTGGAGGTCATGTTGTTGAGCAACAGTGAACCTACGAGTTATGGAGAAAGCAATGGTGGGCCCGGATTCTGACAAATGGCTGGAAGCCATGAAATCCAAGAGAGGATCCATGTATGAAAACAAAGTGTAGACTTTGGAAGAACTACTTGATGGTCATAAGACTATTGAGTAAAGATGGATCTTTAAAAGGAAGACAGACGATGATGGTGATAAGTCACTATTAAGAAAAGCTCGACATGTTGCAAAGATGTTTCCGACAAGATCAAACAGTTGACTATGATGAGACTTTCTCACTCGTAGCGATGCTAAAAGTCTGTTAGAATTATGTTAGTAGTTGCTGCATTATTTATGAAATATTGCTCATAGGATGTCAAAACATTGTTTCCTCGACGGTTTCCTTGAGCAAACATTGTATGTGATACAACCAGGAGGTTTTGTCGATCCTAAAGATACTAGCAAGTATGCAAGCTCCAGCGATCCTTCAATGGACTGGTGCAAGCATCTCGGAGTTGAAATATACACTTTGATGAGATGATCAAAGATTTTGGGTTGTACAAGGTTTATGAGAAACTTGTATTTCCAAAGAAGTGAGTGGGAGCACTATAGAATTTTTGATAAGTATATGTGGTTGACATATTGTGGATTAGAAGTAATGTAGAATTTCTGTAAAGCATACAAGGTTGTTTGAAAGGAGTTTTCAATGGAATACCTGGATTGCGCTACTTGAACGTTGAGCATCAAAGATCTATGGAGATAGATCGAAAGCGCTTAATAGAAGTTTCAACAAGATGCATGCCTTGACAAGTTTTTGAAGGAGTTCAAAATAGATCAGCAAAGAAGGAGTTCTTGGTTGCGTTGTGAGGTGTGAATTAGAGTAAGACTCAAAACCTGACCCCGACAAAATAAAGAGAATAGACGAAGGTCGTCTTCTATGCCTTGGCCGTAGAATCTGAAGTATGCCATGCTGGGTACCGCACCTGATGTGTGCCTTGACTCAAAGTTTGTTGAGAGGTACAGAGATTGATCCATGATTGAATCACTAGAAGCGGTCAAAATTTATCCTTAGTAACTGATAGACTAAGGAATTTTTCTCTATTATGGAGGTGGTTAAAAACTTCGTCGTAAAGGGTTACGTCGATGCAAGCTTTGACACTAATCCGAATAACTATGAGTAGTGAAACGGATTCGTATAGTAGAGTAGATATTTGGAGTATTTCCGAATAGCACATAGTAGCAACATCTATAAGATGACATAAAGATTTGTAAAGAACACACGGATCTAAAAGTTTCAGAACCGTTGACTAAAACCTCTCTCATGAGCAAGACGTGATCAGACCCCATAACTATATGGGTGTTGGATTCGTTGGAATCACATGGTGATGTGAACTAGATTATTCACTCTAGTGCAAGTGGGAGACTGTTGGAAATATGCCCTAGAGGCAATAATAAATTAGTTATTATTATATTTCTTTGTTCATGATAATCGTTTATTATCCATGCTATAATTGTATTGATTGGAAACACAGTGCATGTGTGGATACATAGACAAAACACTGTACCTAGTAGGCCTCTAGTTGATTAGCTCGTTGATCAAAGATGGTCAAGGTTTCCTGACCATAGGCAAGTGTTGTCACTTGATAACGGGATCACATCATTAGCAGAATCATGTGATGGACTAGACCCAAACTAATAGACGTAGCATGTTGATTGTGTCATTTTGTTGCTACTGTTTTCTACGTGTCAAGTATTTGTTCCTATGACCATGAGATCATATAACTCACTGACACCGGAGGAATGCTTTTTGTGTATCAAACGTCGCAACGTAACTGGGTGACTATAAAGATGCTCTACAGGTATCTCCGAAGGTGTTCGTTGAGTTAGTATGGATCGAGACTGGGATTTGTCACTGCGTGTGACGGAGAGGTATCTCGGGGGCCACTCAGTAATACAACATCACACACAAGCCTTGCAAGCAATGTGAATTAGTGTAAGTTGCGGGATCTTGTATTATGGAACGAGTAAAGAGACTTGCCGGTAAACAAGATTGAAATAGGTATGCGGATACTGACGATCGAATCTCGGGCAAGTAACATACCGAAGGACAAAGGGAATGACATACGGGATTATATGAATCCTTGACACTGAGGTTCAACCGATAAGATCTTCGGAGAATATGTAGGATCCAATATGGGCATCCAGGTCCTGCTATTGGATATTGACCGAGGAGTCACTCGGGTCATGTCTACATAGTTCTCGAACCCGCAGGGTCTGCACACTTAAGGTTCGACGTTGTTTTATGCGTATTTGAGTTATATGGTTGGTTACCGAATGTTGTTTGGAGTCCCGGATGAGATCCAGGACGTCACGAGGAGCTCCGAAATGGTACGGAGGTAAAGATTGATATGTAGGAAGTCCTGTTTGGTCACCGGAAAAGTTTCTGGCTCATCGGTAGTGTACCCGGAGTGCCGGGAGGGGTGCCGAGGACCATCGGAGGGGTGTCACGCCCCAAGGGGTCTCATGGGCTATGGGAAGAGATAAACCAGCCCCTAGTGGGCTGGAATAAGTTTCCACTAAGGCCCATAAGGTTTGAGAAGGAAAAACACAAGGTGGAAAGAGTTTCCAAGTGGGAAGGTGGAATCCTACTCCAAGTAGGATTGGAGTAGGACTCCTCCACCTCCAATTTCGGCCAAACCTTGAGGGTTTGAGGCTGCCTCTTCCCTCCCCCTCCCTCCTATATATACTGAGGTATTAGGGCTGATCTGAGACAACTTTTGCCACGGCAGCCCGACCACATACCTCCACGGTTTTTCCTCTAGATCGCGTTTCTACGGAGCTCGGGCAGAGCCCTGCTGAGATTAGATCACCACCAACCTCCGGAGCACCGTCACGCTGCCGGAGAACTCATCTACCTCTCTGTCTCTCTTGCTGGATCAATAAGGCCGAGATCATCGTCGAGCTGTACGTGTGCTGAACGCGGAGGTGCCGTCCGTTCGGCACTAGATCGGAGCGGATCGTGGGACGGATCGCGGGACGGTTCGTGGGACGGTTCGCGGGGCGGATCGAGGGACGTGAGGAAGTTCTACTACATCAACCGCGTTCACTAACGCTTCGGCTGTGCGATCTACAAGGGTACGTAGATCGAAAATCCCCTCTCGTAGACTGACATCACCATGACAGGTCTTCGTGCGCGTAGGAAATTTTTTGTTTCCCATGCGACGTTCCCCAACACCTAATGGAAACTACGGGATATTAAGGTTCTCCTTTTAATAAAGAACCGGACGAACACATTAACACGCAGTGAATACATGAACTCCTCATACTATGGTCATCTCCGGGAGTGGTTCCGGCTATTGTCACTCCGGGGTTGCCGGGTCATAACATATAGTAGGTGACTACAACTTGCAATATAGGATCTAAAACACACATATATTGGCGTCAACATAATAGGTTCAGATCTAAAATCATGGCACTCAGGCCCTTGTGACAAGCATTAAGCATAGCCAAGTAGTAGCAACATCAATCTAGAACATAGTGGATACTAGGGATCAATACCCGTCAAAAACTAACTCGATTACATGATTGATCTCATCCAACTCATCACCGTCCAACAAGCCTATGATGAGATTACTCACGAACGGTGAAGAGCATCATGGAATTGTTGATGGAGGAAGGTTGATGATGATGATGGCGACGATTTCCCCTCTCCGGAGCCCGGAACGGACTCCAAATCTCCCCTCCAGATGAAGAACAGGAGGTGGCGGCGCCTCCGTATCGTAAAACGCGATGAAACCTTCTCTCTGGGTTTTTTTGGGCGAGACGGAAGATATAGAGCTGAGTTTGGGGGCGGTGGTGCCATGTGGGCCCCACAAGCCCTCACGGCGCGACCTAGGGGGGTGGCCACGGCCCAGGGGATTGTGGCCCACTAGCACGCCCCTCCGGTGGATCTTTGCGCAGGTATTTTTCTTTTATTCCAGAAAAAATCTCCTTAAATTTTCAGGACATTCGGAGAACTTTTATTTCTGCACAAAAACAACACCATGGCAATTCTGCTGAAAACAGCGTTAGTCTGGGTTAGTTCCATTCAAATCATGCAAATTAGAGTCCAAAACAAGGGCAAAAGAGTTCGGAAAAGTAGATACGACGGAGACGTATCAACCCCCCAATCTTAAAGCCTTGCTTGTCCTCAAGCAATTCAGTTGACAAACTGAAAGAGACAAAAGAAAAACTTTGACGAACTCTGTTTAATCTTGTTGTTGCAACTATGTTTAACTCATAACCATAATTTCAGCAAGATCACAAGCAAACCACATAAGCAAATGACATCTAGGTCTCATGGTAAACTCATATCAATGGCATAATCAACTAGCGAGTAAATAATAATAAGACTCAAATGTCAACACTTCAATCAAAACAACATGAAGCAGTGCGAATAGATGGTATCTCGCTAGCTCTTTCAGATACCGCAAAACATAAATGGAGAGCACATTCAAAGACCAAGGGTGACTAAACATTGTAATTCAAGGCAATGAAGATCCAGTCATAGTCATACTCAACACAGTTAAAAGCAAAGCATAAAAATGACAGAGGTGCTCTCTAATTGGTGATTTTGTAAGAGGAGGATGACTCAACAGGAACATAAATAGACAGGCCCTTCGCAGAGGGAAGCATTGATTTGCAGAGGTGCCAGATCTCAAGCTTTGAAAACAAAGATAATAATTTTGGGTGGCATGCTTTCATTGTCAACGCAATGACTAAGAGTTCTCAACTTCTTCCACGCTACACATGCTACACGCGGTTTCCAAACAGAAAAGTAAAGTTTTGACTCCCCCACCACCAATCAATCACACTCCACGGCTAGCCGAATCCTCGGGTACCGTCCATACCAACATCAATCCTGGGGGAGTTTTTTTGCAATTATCTTTTCGATTTGAGCATGGAACTGGGAATTCCAATTACCGGCCCCTTTCTCGTGAATGATAGTGAATAAACACATATCGAGGATAACACGCCTAGCATGGAAGATACCAATAGCCCCCTATCACTACATGAGCGGTTCGGGCTTGCAAAACAGATTATTTCTTGTAGGTTTAGAGAGTGGCACATGCAAATTTACTTGGAACGGCAGGTAGATACCACACATAGGTAGGTATTGTGGACTCATATGGAACAACTTTGGGTTTATGGAGGTGGATGCACAAGCAGTATTCCCGCTTAGTACAAGTGAAGGCTAGCAAAAGACTGGGAAGAGACCAACTAGGGAGCCACAACAGTCATCAAAATGCATTGAGATTAACTAACATTGAGTGCAAGCATGAGTAGGACATAAATCACCATGAACATGAACATGATAGAGGCTATGTTGATTTTGTTTCAACTACATGCATGAACATGCGCCAAGTCAAGCCACTTGAATCATTCAAAGGAGGATACCATCCTATCATACTACATCATAGTCATCTCAACATTCATGTGGGCAACCAAGACAAACCATTATAAGCTCGTAGCTAAGTAAGCATGGCATAAGCAACTATGATCTCTAAGTTGTCATTCCAAACATGTTTCTCTCACAACAAAGCTGAATCAGGCATGATGAGCTAGTCATATTTAAAAAAACAAAATAGATCGAGTTCATACCAGCTTTTCCAGGCTCAATCACTTCATCATATATCATCATTATTGCCTTTCACTTGCACGACCGAATGATGTGAACAATAATAAGCGTGCTCGTGCATTGGACTAAAGCTGGAATCTGCAGGCAAACACAAAGGAGAAGACAAAGTAATATGGCTCTTTGAAAGCTAAACAAGTATGCATGCAAGAGCCACTAAACATTGTAACAAATATCTTCTACCTTGACCCAAAGAAAAAGAAAACTATCTACACGAGAAAGCTCCCAACAAGCAAAAGAAGAAAAACAAAATATTTTTGGGTTTTTCTCAAACTAGACAGACACACGAAAAGAAAACGAGAAAAATAAAATAAACTAGCATGGATGATACAGTGGCAAAGTGTGAACACCGGCGAATAAAGTGAAAGCATAAGCAAGAATGTAAAGCCGGTGAGAAACACGTACTCCCCCAAGCTTAGGCTTTTGGCCTAAGTTGGTCTATTCCCAAGGAGGGAAATAGCCAGCTCCGGGGTACTCTAGAGTGGACTGGGGATGCCACTGCTGTGTGAGCTCCTCTGGCTCCCATTGATAAACTGGCGTCTGGTACTCGACTGGCGGCTCGGGCACGGGCACGTGTGGTTGGGCTAAGCCCCAATATGCGTAGATGTTCGAGGGCATAATAATGTACCTGCCTGCATGAAGATTGAACAAAGAAGGAGCAGGCAAAGTAATAGTCTCACGAGTACCCTGACTAAACACAAGGTTATAAATCATCGTTCTATTTATATCTCTATCAAGAAAGTCATGGCGAACCATGCTATCTTAATATAGATATCTCTCGGGAAGAAGAACCTCTTCTTCCTCCTCCAGTCTAATGGGTATCTGAAAGTGTCTGGCAAGACGGGTAGCATAGATACCTCCATAGACAACACCTTTAGAATGGTTCAGGTTCAACCATTGAGCTACTATAGCACCCAGGCTATAAGTTTTATCATTACAAAGGGCTTCATGCAAGACCGCAAGATTTGGGGAGCTAAGTGACCCAGCCTTCCCACGACCAATCAAACATTTTCCCACAAATAATAAGAAGTACCAAAGCACGGGAAAATGAATGCTAGCAGCTCTAGCACAAGACACTCCTCTCTCCTCTCCTACAACAATTGTACCAATGAAAGCTTCCAAGTCCCGTGGACGAGGTTCATGAATATCCCCAATGTAAAGTAATTTTCAAACATTGCAAAAATCCTGGAGTGACATGCGCTGGGGGATATCATAAAGTTCGAACTCAACCATAGGAGGATTCTTCCTCAGATAGAAGTTAAAGCTTTGTACGAATATATTAGTGAGGAGGAGGTATTGCGGACACTTATCTTCAACGAAGGCGGTAAGGCCTGCGTTCTCCACCAAGTAATAAAAGTCCTCATAAATTCCAGCGGCGCGTAAGAACACGTCGCTTGGCCACTCGCATGCTCGAACTTATGCGACTCGAGAGACCAGATACTTGGGCTTCTTCTCACTTGCATCATCCTTGGGGTCACGGCTTGACGAGCCTCTTAAGAACCTCCTCATCTTTTCCCTTTTGTATCTCTAAAAATTTCTGAAATTTTTAGTGATTCTAAGGAAAAGTGAACAAGGCTCAACTAAACTCGTAGCAACTACTCCCACAAGTGCCCAGAGGCCATATTACGCATCAAACTACTTGGGACCAGCTAGAACCAACATGAAAAGCTCAAGAACATGGTCACCAAGGCAGCAAAAATACGCGGAGTATAAGGCACAAGAGCAAAAACTAATTAGACCAATGGAGGAGTCACTTACCAAGGAGTAATTTCCCCAAAATAGTTTGGAGAATGGTGAGTTGAGCAAAGAGATCGAAAATCCCAGCAAGAGGAGCAAGAACACGGGTTTGAGCTGCGAAACGATTTTTTTGTAGGTAGGAGATCCAGATGAGAGCAAAAATGATTGGAGGGGGTGCCTGTGGGCCACACAAGCCTGGGTGGCGCGGCCAGGGGGGTGCCCGTGCCCCAAGGGCTTGTGGCCCACTGGTGTGGACCCCAGACACTCTTTGTCTCAGAATTTTTCAAAAATTCCAGAAAAAATCATACTAGATTTTCAGGACGTTCGGAGAACTTTTATTTTCGGGGTACTTTTCTACCGGACGCTAAAACAGAAAACAGGGAAAACTAAACTAAATCTATGATTTTTCTTCTAAGCAACTGAAGGTGAAAGCTTGGAACAGAGGTTTGTAACTCCTCGATTCATCCATCTCATGGTCATCGAAAGAAATCCGTCAGTGAGGTTGATCAAGTCTCTTTGACAAACTTTTTCGAATCGCAAAAGAGAACGGAGAATTTCCGAATAGTCACTAGGTCACCTCAATGGGGATATGTATCTCCCCAAGAAGCAAATCATACTTCATCTTGACACGAGGAATAGGGCATTCAAAGCTCCCAATAAGAATCGATGAAGTTTTTTTGAGTGCATTGATGCAATGTACTCGATATTGTTTCTTTGGAAAGTGCACCGTATGCTCATTACCGTTGACATGGAAAGTGACATTGCCTTTGTTGCAATCTATAACAGCCCCTGCAGTGTTTAAAAAGGGTCTCCCGAGGATGACAGCCATGGCATCGTCCTCGGGAATATCCAAGATAACAAAGTCTGTTAAGATAGTGATGTTAGCAACCACAACAGGCACATCCTCGCATATGCCGATAGGGAAAGGAGTTGATTTGTCGGCCATTTGCAGAGAGGTTTTAGTGGGTGTCAACTTACCCAGTTCAAGCCTACGATAAAGAGAGAGAGGCATAACACTGTCGGGGAACGTCGCATGGGAAACACAAATTTTCCTACGCGCACGAAGACCTATCATGGTGATGTCCATCTACGAGATGGGATGAGTGATCTACGTACCCTTGTAGATCGTACAGCAGAAGTGTTAGTGAACGCGGTTGATGTAGTGGAACGTCCTCACGTCCCTCGATCCGCCCCGTGAACAATCCCGCGATCAGTCCCACGATCTAGTACCGAACGGACGGCACCTCCGCGTTCAGCACACGTACAGCTCGACGATGATCTCGGCCTTCTTGATCCAGCAAGAGAGACGGAGAGGTAGAAGAGTTCTCCAGCAGCGTGACGGCGCTCCGGAGGTTGGTGATGACCTTGTCTCAGCAGGGCTCCGCCCGAGCTCCGCAGAAACGCGATCTAGAGGAAAAACCGTGGAGGTATGTGGTCGGGCTGCCGTGGAAAAATCGTCTCAAATCAGCCCTAAAACCTCCGTATATATAGGTGGGAGGGAGGGGACCTTGCCTTGGGGCTCAAGGAGCCCCAAGGGGGTCGGCCGAGCCAAAGGGGGGAGGACTCCCCCCCCAAACCGAGTTGGACTTGGTTTGGTGGGAGGGAGTCCCCATTCCTTCCCACCTCCTTTTTTTTTCTTTCTCTTTGATTTTTATCTCTATGGCGCATAGGGCACTTGTGGGCTGTCCCACCAGCCCACTAAGGGCTGGTGTGCCTCCCTCAAGGCCTATGGGCTTCCCCGGGGTGGGTTGCCCCCCCGGTGAACTCCCGGAACCCATTCGTCATTCCCGGTACATTCCCGGTAACTCCGAAAACCTTCCGGTAATCAAATGAGGTCATCCTATATATCAATCTTCGTTTCTGGACCATTCCGTAAACCCTCGTGAAGTCCGTGATCTCATACGGGACTCCGAACAACATTCGGTAACCAACCATATAACTCAAATACGCATAAAACAACGTCGAACCTTAAGTGTGCAGACCCTGTGGGTTCGAGAACTATGTAGACATGACCCGAGAGACTCCTCGGTCAATATCCAATAGCGGGACCTGGATGCCCATATTGGATCCTACATATTATACGAAGATCTTATCGTTTGAACCTCAGTGCGAAGGATTCATATAATCCCGTATGTCATTCCCTTTGTCCTTCGGTATGTTACTTGCCTGAGATTTGATCGTCAGTATCCGCATACCTATTTCAATCTCGTTTACCGGCAAGTCTCTTTACTCGTTCCTTAATACAAGATCCCGCAACTTACATTAAGTTACATTGCTTGCAAGGCTTGTGTGCGATGTTGTATTACCGAGTGGGCCCCGAGATACCTCTCCGTCACACGGAGTGACAAATCCCAGTCTTGATCCATACTAACTCAACGAACACCTTCGGAGATACCTGTAGAGCATCTTTATAGTCACCCAGTTACGTTGCGACGTTTGATACACACAAAGCATTCCTCCGGTGTCCGTGAGTTATATGATCTCATGGTCATAGGAACAAATACTTGACACGCAGAAAATAGTAGCAACAAAATGACACGATCAACATGCTACGTCTATTTAGTTTGGGTCTAGTCCATCACATGATTCTCCTAATGATGTGATCCCGTTATCAAGTGACAACACTTGCCCATGGCCAGGAAACCTTGACCATCTTTGATCAACGAGCTAGTCAACTAGAGGCTTACTAGGGACAGTGTTTTGTCTATGTATCCACACAAGTATTGTGTTTCCAATCAATACAATTATAGCATGGATAATAAACGATTATCATGAACTAAGAAATATAATAATAACTAATTTATTATTGCCTCTAGGGCATATTTCCAACAGTCTCCCACTTGCACTAGAGTCAATATTCTAGTTCACATCACCATGTGATTCCAGCGAATCCAACACCCATATAGTTATGGGGTCTGATCACGTCTTGCTCGTGAGAGAGGTTTTAGTCAACGGTTCTGAAACTTTCAGATCCGTGCGTTCTTTACAAATCTTTATGTCATCTTATAGATGCTGCTACTACGTGCTATTCGGAAATGCTCCAAATATCTACTCTACTATACGAATCCGTTTCACTACTCGTAGTTATTCGGATTAGTGTCAAAGCTTGCATCGACGTATCCCTTTCGACGAACTCTTTAACCACCTCCATAATCGAGAAAAATTCCTTAGTCTATTTTAGTTATTAAGGATAACTTTGACCGCTGATCAGTGATTCAATCATGGATCACTTTCTGTACCTCTTAACAGACTTTGAGTCAAGGCACATATCACGTGCGGTACTCAGCATGGCATACTTTACATTCTACGGCTAAGGCATAGAAGACGACCTTCGTCTATTCTCTTTATTCTGCCGGGGTCGGGTTTTGAGTCTTACTCAAATTCACACCTCACAACGCAACCAAGAACTCCTTCTTTGCTGATCTATTTTGAACTCCTTCAAAAACTTGTCAAGGCATGCATCTTGTTGAAACTTCCATTAAGCGCTTTCGATCTATCTCCATAGATCTTTGATGCTCAACGTTCAAGTAGCTCAATCCAGGTATTCCTTTGAAAACTCCTTTCAAACAACCTTGTATGCTTTACAGAAATTCTACATTACTTCTGATCCACAATATGTCAACCACATATACTTATCAGAAATTCTATAGTGCTCCCACTCACTTCTTTGGAAATACAAGTTTCTCATAAACCTTGTACAAACCCAAAATCTTTGATCATCTCATCAAAGTGTATATTGCAACTCCGAGATGCTTGCACCAGTCCATTGAAGGATCACTGGAGCTTGCATACTTGCTAGTATCTTTAGGATCGACAAAACTTTCTGGTTGTATCACATACAATGTTTGCTCAAGGAAACCGTCGAGGAAACAATGTTTTGACATCCTACGTGCAATATTTCATAAATAATGCATCAACAACTAAAATAATGCTAACAGACCTTTAGCATCGCTACGAGTGAGAAAGACTCATCATAGTCAACAGTTTGATCTTGTCGGAAACATCTTTGCGACAAGTCGAGCTTTTCTTAATAGTGACTTATCACCATCATCGTCTGTCTTTCTTTTAAAGACCCATCTTTACTCAATAGTCCTCTGACCATAAAGTAGTTCTTCCAAAGTCTACACTTTGTTTTCATACATGGATCCTCTCTCGGATTTCATGGCTTCCAGCCATTTGTCGGAATCTGGGCCCACCATCGCTTTCTCCATAACTCGTAGGTTCACTGTTGCTCAACAACATGACCTCCAAGACAGGGTTACCGTACCACTCTATAGTAGTACGCGACCTTGTCAACCTACGAGGCTTGTAGTAACTTGATCTGATGCTCGATGATCACCATCATCAGCTTCCACTTCAATTGGTGTAGGCGCCACAGGAACAACTTCCTGCGCCCTGCTACACACTGGTTGAAGTGATGGTTCAATAACCTCATCAAGTTCTACCACTCTCCCACTCAATTCTTTCGAGAAAAACCTTTCCTCGAGAAAGGATCCATTTCTAGAAACAAACACTTTGCTTTCGGATCTGAGATAGGAGATGTACCCAACTGTTTTGGATATCTTATGAAGATGTATTTATCCGCTTTGGGTTCGAGTTTATCAGACTGAAACTTTTTCACATAAGTGTCGAAGCCCCAAACTTTCAAGAAACGATAGTTTAGATTTCTCTAAACCTCAGTCTATACTGTGTCATCTCAACGGAAATACGCGGTGCCCTATTTAAAGTGAATGCGGTTGTCTCTAATGCATAACCCATAAACGATAGTGGTAATTCGATAAGAGACATCACATCATGCACCATACTAAATAGTGCGTGGCTATGACGTTCAGACACATCATCACACTATGATGTTCTAGGTGGCATAAACTGCGAAACAATTTCCATATTGTCTTAACTATGTACCAAAAACTCGTAACTCAGATATTCATTTCTATGATCATATCGTAGACAGTTCATCCTCTTGTTACGACGAACTTCACTCTGAAACGGAATTGAACTTTTCAATATTTCAGACTTGTGATTCATTAAGTAAATACTCCTGTATCTACTCAAGTCGTCAGTGAAGTAAGGACATAATGATATCCACTGCGTGCCTCAGCACCCATTGGACTGCATACATCAAATGTATCACTTCCAACACGTTACTATCTTGTTTCATCTCAATGAAAATAAGGCCTTGCTCATGTGGTATGATTAGCATGTCACTAGTGATTCAAAATCAGGTGAATATAAAGATCCATCAGTATGGAGCCTCTTCATTCAATTTATACTAACATGACTCAAGCGGCAGTGCCACAAGTAAGTGGTACTATCATCATTACCTCGTATCTTTTGGCACCAATATCATGAACATGTGTAACACTACGATCGAGATTTAATAAACCATTGAAGGTGATTATTCAAGCAAATAGAGTAACCATTATTCTCTTTAAATGAATAATCGTATTGCAATAAACATGATCCAATCATGTTCATGCTTAACGCAAGCACCAAATAACGATTATTTAGGTTTAACACCAATCCCGATGGTAGAGGGAGCGTGCGGCGTTTGATCATATCAACCTTGGAAACACTTCCAACACGTATCGTCACCTCGCCTTTAGCTAGTCTCCGTTTATGTCGTAGCTTTCATTTCGTGTTACTAATCACTTAGCAACCGAACCGGCATCCAATACCTTATGCTACTAGGAGTACTAGTAAAGTACACATCAACATCATGTATATCAAATACACTTCTTTCGACTTTTGCCAGCCTTCTTATCTACCAAGTATCTAGAGTTGCTCCGTCTCAGTGATTGTTCCCCTTATTACAGAAGCACTTAGTCTCGGGTTTGGGTTTAATCTTGGGTCTCTTCATTAGTGCAGCAACTGTTTTGCTGTTTCACGAAGTATCCCTTCTAGCCCTTGCCTTTTCTTGAAACTTAGTGGTTTTACAAACCATCAACTATTGATGCTCCTTCTTGATTTCTACTTTCGCAGTGTCAAACATCGTGAATCGCTCAAGGATCATTGTATCTATCCTTGATATGTTATAGTTCATCACGAAGCTCTCAAAGCTTGGTGGCAGTGACTTTTGGAGAACCATCACTATCTCATCTGGAAGATTAACTCCCACTTCATTCAAGTGATTGTCGTACTCAGACAATCTGAGCACACGCTCAACGATTGAGCTTTTCTCCTTTACTTTGTGGACAAAGAATCTTGTTGGAGGTCTCGTACCTCTTAACAAGGGCACAAGCATGAAATCACGATTTCATCTCTTTAGAACATCACTTATGTTCCGTGACGTTTTACAACGTTTTCGGCGCCTTGCTTCTAAGCCATTAAGTATTTTGCACTGAACTATCGTGTAGTCATCAGAAACGTGTATGTCGGATGTTCACAGCATCCACAGACGACGCTCGAGGTGCAGCACACCGAGTGGTGCATTAAGGACATAAGCCTTCTGCGCAGCAACGAGGACAATCCTCGGTTTTACAAACTTAGTCTGCAAAGTTTGCTACTATCAATTTTCAACTAAATTTTCTCTAGGAACATAAAAAACAGTAGAGCTATGGCGCAAGCTACATCGTAATTCGCAAAGACCATTAGACTATGTTCATGATAATTAGTTCAATTAATCATATTACTTAAGAACTCCCACTCAAAAAGTACATCTCTCTAGTCATTTGAGTGGTACATGATCCTAATCCACTATCTCAAGTCCGATCATCACGTGAGTCGAGAATAGTTTCAGTGGTAAGCATCTCTATGCTAATCATATCAACTATACGATTCATGCTCGACCTTTCAGTCTCATGTGTTCCGAGGCCATGTCTGCACATGCTAGGCTCGTCAAGCTTAACCCGAGTGTTCCGCGTGCGCAACTGTTTTGCACCCGTTGTATGTGAACGTTGAGTCTATCACACCCGATCATCACGTGGTGTCTCGAAACGACGAACTGTAGCAACGGTGCACAGTCGGGGAGAACACAATTTCGTCTTGAAATTTTAGTGAGAGATCACCTCATAATGCTACCGTCGTTCTAAGAAAAATAAGGTGCATAAAAGGATTAACATCACATGCAATTCATAAGTGACATGATATGGCCATCATCACGTGCTTCTTGATCTCCATCACCAAAGCACCGGCACGATCTTCTTGTCACCAGCGTCACACCATGATCTCCATCATCATGATCTCCATCAACGTGTCGCCATCGGGGTTGTCGTGCTACTCATGCTATTACTACTAAAACTACGTCCTAGCAAAATAGTAAACGCATCTGCAAGCACAAACGTTAGTTATAAAGACAACCCTATGGCTCCTGCCGGTTGCCGTACCAGCGACGTGCAAGTCGATATTAACTATTACAACATGATCATCTCATACATCCAATATATCACATCACATCGTTGGCCATATCACATCACAAGCATACCCTGCAAAAACAAGTTAGACGTCCTCTAATTTTGTTGTTTGCATGTTTTACGTGGTGACCATGGGTATCTAGTAGGATCGCATCTTACTTACGCAAACACCACAACGGAGATATATGAATTGCTATTTAACCTCATCCAAGGACCTCCTCGGTCAATTCCGATTCAACTAAAGTTGGAGAAACTGACACCCGCCAGTCATCTTTGAGCAACGGAGTTACTCGTAGCGATGAAACCAGTCTCTCGTAAGCGTACGAGTAATGTCGGTCCGAGCCGCTTCAATCCAGCAATACCGCGGAATCAAGAAAAGACTAAGGAGGGCAGCAAAACGCACATCACCGCCCACAAAAAACTATTGTGTTCTACTCGAGAAGACATCTACGCATGAACCTAGCTCATGATGCCACTGTCGGGGAACGTCGCATGGGAAACAAAAATTTTCCTACGCGCACGAAGACCTATCATGGTGATGTCCATCTACGAGAGGGGATGAGTGATCTACGTACCCTTGTAGATCGTACAGCAGAAGCGTTAGTGAACGCGGTTGATGTAGTGGAACGTCCTCACGTCCCTCGATCCGCCCTGCGAACAATCCCGCGATCAGTCCCACGATCTAGTACCAAACGGACGGCACCTCCGCGTTCAGCACACGTACAGCTCGACGATGATCTCGGCCTTCTTGATCCAGCAAGAGAGACGGAGAGGTAGAAGAGTTCTCCGGCAGCGTGACCGCGCTCCGGAGGTTGGTGATGACCTTGTCTCAGCAGGGCTCCGCCCGAGCTCCGCAGAAACGCGATCTAGAGGAAAAACCGTGGAGGTATGTGGTCGGGCTGCCGTGGAAAAATCGTCTCAAATCAGCCCTAAAACCTCCGTATATATAGGTGGGAGGGAGGGGACCTTGCCTTGGGGCTCAAGGAGCCCCAAGGGGGTCGGCCGAGCCAAAGGGGGGAGGACTCCCCCCCCCAAACCGAGTTGGACTTGGTTTGGTGGGAGGGAGTCCCCCTTCCTTCCCACCTCCTCCTTTTTTTTCTTTCTCTTTGATTTTTATCTCTATGGCGCATAGGGCACTTGTGGGCTGTCCCACCAGCCCACTAAGGGCTGGTGTGCCTCCCTCAAGGCCTATGGGCTTCCCCGGGGTGGGTTGCCCCCCCCGGTGAACTCCCGGAACCCATTCGTCATTCCCGGTACATTCCCGGTAACTCCGAAAACCTTCCGGTAATCAAATGAGGTCATCCTATATATCAATCTTCGTTTCTGGACCATTCCGGAAACCCTCGTGACGTCCGTGATCTCATCCGGGACTCCGAACAACATTCGGTAACCAACCATATAACTCAAATACGCATAAAACAACGTCAAACCTTAAGTGTGCAGACCCTGCGGGTTCGAGAACTATGTAGACATGACCCGAGAGACTCCTCGGTCAATATCCAATAGCGGGACCTGGATGCCCATATTGGATCCTACATATTATACGAAGATCTTATCGTTTGAACCTCAGTGCCAAGGATTCATATAATCCCGTATGTCATTCCCTTTGTCCTTCGGTATGTTACTTGCCTGAGATTTGATCGTCAGTATCCGCATACCTATTTCAATCTCGTTTACCGGCAAGTCTCTTTACTCGTTCCTTAATACAAGATCTCGCAACTTACATTAAGTTACATTGCTTGCAAGGCTTGTGTGCGATGTTGTATTACCGAGTGGGCCCCGAGATACCTCTCCGTCACACGGAGTGACAAATCCCAGTCTTGATGCATACTAACTCAACGAACACCTTCGGAGATACCTGTAGAGCATCTTTATAGTCACCCAGTTACGTTGAGACGTTTTATACACACAAAGCATTCCTCCGGTGTCCGTGAGTTATATGATCTCATGGTCATAGGAACAAATACTTGACACGCAGAAAATAGTAGCAACAAAATGACACGATCAACATGCTACGTCTATTTAGTTTGGGTCTAGTCCATCACATGATTCTCCTAATGATGTGATCCCGTTATCAAGTGACAACACTTGCCCATGGCCAGGAAACCTTGACCATCTTTGATCAACGAGCTAGTCAACTAGAGGCTTACTAGGGACAGTGTTTTGTCTATGTATCCACACAAGTATTGTGTTTCCAATCAATAGAATTATAGCATGGATAATAAACGATTATCATGAACTAAGAAATATAATAATAACTAATTTATTATTGCCTCTAGGGCATATTTCCAACAAACACTAACACCGGCTCCAAGGTCGCACAAAGCAATTCTAACGTAGTTGCCTTTAATGGAGCAAGGTATGGTGGGCACACCGGGATCACCTAGTTTCTTAGGAGTTCCACCCTTGAAGGTATAATTAGCAAGCATGGTGGAAATCTCAACCTCAGGTATCCTCCTCTTATTAGTCACAATATATTTCATGTACTTAGCATACAGAGACATTTTGAGCATATCTGTCAAACGCATTTGCAGAAAGACAGGTCTGATCATTTCAACGAATCGCTCAAAATCCTCATCATCCTTTTTCTTGGATGGTTTGGGAGGAAAGGGCATGGGTTTCTGAACCCATGTCTCCCTTTCTTTACCATGCTTCATAGCAGTGAAGTCACCCTTAACGTATCTCTTAGTCTTAGGCTGTGGGTTATCAAGATCAACGGGTTCAATCTCCACATCCTTATCATTGCTAGGTTGAGCATCAACATGAACATCACTATTGATATTATCATTAGGCTCATGTTCATCACTAGATTGTGTTTCAGCATTAGAGACAGAGGCATCATTTGGACTCTCAGGTGTAGCAGCAATAGGGTTGCTAGCGTGCAGGTTCCTATCATCTTTCTTCTTCTTTCTAGGATGACTAGGTGCATCATTGTTAACTCCTTGAGAATCTTGTTCAATTCTCTTCGGATGACCCTCAGGATACAAGGGTTCCTGGGTCATTCTACCGCCTGTAGTGACGACGCTGACAAAATTGTCATTCAACTCATTGAGCAAGTCATTCTAAGCTTTAAGTACTTGTTCTACGTGAGTAGTAACCATAGAGGAATGTTTACTCAGAAGCTTAAGATCATTGACATTTTTGTCAACACAAGCACTTAAATGACTAAGAATACGCGCATTCTGTTCCAATTGTCTGCTAACATAACCATTGAAACTCTGTTGTTTGGCAACAAAGTCATCAAATTCATCCAGGCATAAGCTAGCAGGTTTATCAAAAGGAATATCACTCACATCAAACCTATGCAGAGAATTTAGTTTGACTACCTGTATCGGGTTATCGAGACCATGGATCTCTTCGGTAGGTTGTAGATTTTTGACATATTCAGATTTAATGCTTTTCTCTCGCATAGATTTCTTGGATTCTTGCATATCTTCAAGACTGAGGAATAGAATACCTCTTTTCTTCGGAGTTGGCTTAGGAGGTGGTTTGGGAATAGTCCAAGCATTCTCATTGCAGAAGATGTTATTCAGTAGAATCTCAGCTTGTTCCACAGTTCGTTCCCTAAAAACACTACCGGCACAACTATCTAGGTGGTCTTTGGAAGCATCGGTAAGTCCATTATACAAGATATCAAGTATTTCATTCTTCTCAAGAGGGTGATCAGGCAAAGCATTCAGTAGCTGGATGAGCCTCCCCCAAACTTGTGGGAGACTCTCTTCCCCAGCTTTAGCAAAGTTGTATATTTCCTGCAAGGCAGCTTGCTTCTTATGGGCAGGGAAATATTTTTCAAAGAAGTAGTAGACCATATCCTGGGGGCTAAGCACACAATGCGGAGCAAGAGAAGTGAACCAAGTCTTAGCATCATCCTTTAGCGAGAAAGGAAACAACTTGAGCATGTAGTAGTGGCGGATCTTTTCCTCACTAGTGAATAGGTTGGCTATATCGTGCAGTTTGGTTAGATGGGCTACAACCGTTTTAGACTCATAACCGTGAAAAGGATCAGATTCGACCAGAGTGATTAACTCAGGGTCGACAGAGAATTCATAATCCTTATCGGTCACAAAGATAGGCGAAGTGGCAAACTTCAGGTCGTATTTCATCCTAGCGTTCAGAGATTTTTCTTTCCACTTGCGGAGTTGTTTCTCAACATCATAGTTATCCTTACATGCAAGAAGATCCTCAGCTATCTCCCCCTCCATAACATAATGTTCAGGCATAACAAGCAAAGTAGGTTCTACTTCAATAGTATCAGTAGTTTCAGAAATATCATCTCATCTAGTAGCAACTCTAGCAATTTGTGCATACAGGGCACCTAGTGGCAAATCAGTATCAAGCATATCATCATCAGGCATATTATCAAGCATAGCATCATCAGGCATAGTATCAGGCATAGCATCATCATAAGCATCATGGGCATCAGAAGTAGCATCATCAAGCACAGGCGACATATCAAGATTTCTAGCAGGAGGCGATGTCGCGAACTTACTCAAAACTGAAGGTGAATCAAGTGCATAGCTAGATGGCAGTTCCTTACCTCTCCTCGTAGTGGAAGGCAAGATTTTAGTTCTTGGATCTTTCGGATTCCTCATAGTGACCAGCAGACCTCAATCCCAAGTGACTCAGAGAATATAGCTGTGCTTCTCCGGCAACGGCGCCCGAAAAAGGTTTTGATAACCCACAAGTATAGGGGATCGCAACAGTTTTTGAGGGTAGAGTATTCAGCCCAAATTTGTTGGTTTGCCAAAGGGGAAGCGAAATAATATTCTCAAGTATTAGCAGCTGAGTTTGTTAGATTCAACCATACTTGAAAGATTAGTGTCTGCAAGCAAAGTATCAGTAGCAAAGTAGTATGATCGCAACGGTGCCAGAAACGATCTGTTGACGGCAGACTATTCCTAACTGTTGTATCAATGGCGCTAGTAAGTTGCATGTGAGCGGGTAACTATTTTTCCCCGACAACAGTGTCGGAAAAGATCTTGCAACAAGTAACAACGAAGTAGCAAGGAACATCAGTAGCAACAACATCAAAGTAACAACAGTAGCAACAGAGTAACAACAGTAGCAACAGTAGTAGCAAAGTGGCCCAATCCCTTTTGTAGCAAGGGACAAGCCTAGGCAAAGTAATGTAGCAAGGACCAGTAGTAAAAGACTCGTAGGAAGTGGATCAGTGATGGATGAGTATTACCAATGTGATTCATCATGCAACAGCTATAACACACAGAGATATGTAACTAGCTCCAGTTCGTCAATCTAATGTAGGCATGTATTCCATATGTAGTCATACGTGCTTAGGGAAACGAACTTGTATGCCATCTATTTTCCATCCCCCCCGTGGTAGCGGGGTCCTAATGGAAACTACGGGATATTAAGGTTCTCCTTTTAATAAAGAACCAGACCAACGCATTAACATGCCGTGAATACATGAACTCCTCATACTATGGTCATCTCCGGGTGTGGTTCCGACTATTGTCACTCCGGGGTTGCCGGGTCATAACACATAGTAGGTGACTACAACTTGCAAGATAGGATATAAAACACACATATATTGGTGACAACATAATAGGTTCAGATCTGAAATCATGGCACTTGGGCCCTAGTGACAAGCATTAAGCATAGCCAAATAGTAGCAACATCAATCTAGAACATAGTGGATACTAGGGATCAATCATCGTCAAAAACCAACTCGATTACATGATAGATCTCATCCAACTCATCACCGTCCAGCAAGCCTACAATGATATTACTCACGAACAATGAAGAGCATCATGGAATTGTCGATGGAGGAAGGTTGATGATGACGATGGCGACGATTTCCCCTCTCCGGAGCCCCAAAAGGACTCCAGATCTGCCCTCCAGATGAAGAACAGGAGGTGGCGGCGCCTCCGTATCGTAAAACGCGATGAAACTTCTCTCTGATTTTTTTTCGGGCGAGACGGAATAAATAGAGCTGAGTTTGGGGGCGGTGGAACTCTATGGGCCCCACAAGCCCTCACGGCGCGGCCTAGGGGGGTGGCCGCGGCCTATGGGCTTGTGGCCCACTGGTCCACCTCCTCCGATGGATCTTTGCGCAGGTATTTTTCTTTTATTCCAGAAAAATCTCCGTAAATTTTCAGGACATTCCGAGAACTTTTATTTCTGCACAAAAACAAGACCATGGCAATTCTGCTGAAAACAGCGTCAGTCCGGGTTAGTTCCATTCACATCATGCTAATTAGAGTCGAAAACAAGGGCAAAAGAGTTCGGAAAAGTAGATACGACGGAGACATATCAAACATGAATATCATAGAGGCTATGTTGATTTTGTTTCAACTACATGCATGAACATGCGCCTAGTCAAGCCACTTGAATCATTCAAAGGAGGATACCATCCTATCATACTACAACACAATCATCTCAGCATTCACGTGGGCATACAAGACAAACCATTATAAGCTCGTAGCTAAATAAGCATGGCATAAGCAACTATGATCTCTAAGTTGTCATTGCAAACATGTTTCCCTCACAACAAAGCTGAATCAGGCACGATGAGCTAGTCATATTTACAAAAACAAAATAGGTCGAGTTCATACCAACTTTTCCAGGCTCAGTCACTTCATCATATATCGTCATTATTGCCTTTTACTTGCACGACCGAATGATGTGAACAATAATAAGCGTGCTCGTGCATTGGACTAAAGCTGGAATCTGCACGCAAACACAAAGGAGAAGACAAAGTAATATGGCTCTTTAAAAGATAAACATATATGCATGCGAGAGCCACTAAACATTATAACCATGGTCTTCTATCTTGACCCAAAGAAAAAGAAAACTATTTACACGGGAAAGCTCCCAACAAGCAAAAGAAGAAAAAGAAAATCTTTTTGGGTTTTCTCAAACTAGACAGACGCACGGAAAGAAAACGAGAAAAATAAAATAAACTAGCATGGATGATAAAGTGGCAAAGTGTGAACACCGACGAACAAAGTGAAACCATAAGCAAGAATGTGAAGTCGGTGAGAAACATGTACTCCCCCAAGCTTAGGATTTTGGCCTAAGTTGGTCTACTCCCATGGATGGTCCAGACAACACCCAAAATCATAATGGGGGTTGTACGGAGCGTTGCAACCACTGCCTGAATAGCTGCCTCACGAAGATGAGCAGACTTTGCCTCCCTCTCATACTCCTCTACCTCTCCTTTGGTTATGTAATATCTCCGTTTTACCTGAAAGTCGAAGAAGGCAGGAGCAGGAAGGGTAATATGGAAAACACGCCGCCGGTTAAATATCAAACGGTATAGGAGGGATTCATCATCCCTCTCAAGGAACTGGTAGCATGTCAAAGCGACGCGGTCAAGGAAAGGTGTATGGAGCGGGGGATCTCCTTCGCGGATGGGTACTCCAAGAAAATTCGCTATGCGAGTGGCATAGATCCCACCAAATAAATCCCCTTCATTAGCATTATTATTCAGCCTCCTTGCTATTATAGCTCCCATGTTGAAACTCGTATCACCCGTTACTGCGCTCTTAAGGATACTAAGGTCGGGTGCGCAGAGGTGACAATGCTCAATCTTGCTATTAATGCATCTGCCTATGAAGAGGGCAAAGTAATGCAAGGCAGGAAAATGAATGCTCCCCATGGTAGCTTGCGTAATGTCTCTAGTTTCTCAAAAACTTATACGAGAGAAAAAAATCTCTAACCGAAGATTTAGGAGGATCATTGAGGCTACCCCAAATAGGTATCTTGCAAATTCTATTGAAATCCTCTAAATCCATGGTATATGATTTATCATAGAGATCAAATAGTACCGATGTGTCACGACCAGTTGAAAATTGGAAGCTACGAATAAAAGAGGAAGTGAGAGCAACATACGGTTCACATTTAACGGAGATGAATTCTTCGAGTCCGACGTTGTGAACAAGTGCATCAAACTCGTCTTTGAAACCTGCCTCAATCATAAATTCATCAGAAGGCCATTCACATGGTTGTACCTACGCGTCCCTTGGTTGGTAAGGATCGGGCTCCCGAATCGCAAGACGGGGACCTCTCTTGCTTGAGGAACCACCATGATAGTTTCTCCTGAACATCTTCCTTTTCTGAAATTTTCAGTGACCCAAAGAAAAAGTGAACAAGGCTCAACACAACTCATAGCAACTACTCCCACAAGTGCCTAGAGGCCATATTACGCATCAAAACCACTTGGGACCAGCTAAAATTAGCATGCAAAGCTCAAGAACATGGTCACTAAGGCAGCAAAAATACGCGAAGTATAAGGCATTAGAGAAAAAACTAATTGGACCAATGGAGGAGTCACTTACCAAGGAGTAATTTCCCCAAAACAGTTCGGAGAGTGGTGCTTTGAGCAAGGAGATCAAAAATCCCAGCAAGAGAAGCAAGAACACGGTTATGAGCTGCGAAACGATTTTTTTTCGGGAGGTTATGACGCGGCGAGGGTGGGTGCCCGCGCCTCCAGGGTTTGTGGCCCACTGGTGCAGCCCCCAGAAAAGCTCTTTGTCTCTGAATTTTTCAAAAATTCCAGAAAAAATCATACTTGATTTTCAGGACATTCGGTGAACTTTTATTCTCGGGGTACTTTTCTACCACACGCTAAAACAGAAAACAGGGAGAACTAAACTAAACCTATCATTTTTCTTCTAAGCAACCGAAGGTGAAAGCTTGGAACAGAGGTTTCTGACTCCTCTATTCATCCATCTCATGGTCATCGAAAGAAATCCGTCAATGAGGTTGATCAAGTCTCCTTGACAAACTTTTCGAATCGCAAAAGAAGATGGAGAATTTTAGAATAGTCACTAGGTTACCTCAACGGGGATGTGTATCTCCCCAACAAGCAAATCATACTTCATCTTGACAGGAGGAATAGGGCATTCAAAGCTCCCAATAAGAATCGATGAAGTTTTTTCGATAGCATTGATGCAATGTACTCAATATTGTTTCTTCAGAAAGTGCACCATATGCTCATTACCGTTGACATGGAAAGTGACATTGCCTTTGTTGCAATCTATAACAGCTCCTGTAGTGTTTAAAAAGGGTCTTCCGAGGATGATCGCCATGGCATCGTCCTCGGGAATATCCAAGATAACAAAGTTTGTTAAGATAGTGACGTTAGCAACCACAACAGGCACATCCTCGCAAATGCCGATAGGAAAAGCAGTTGATTTGTCGGCCATTTGCAGAGAGATTTCAGTGGGTGTCAACTTATCTAGTTCAAGTCTACGATAAAGAGAGAGAGACATAACACTAACACAGGCTCCAAGGTCGCATAAAGCAGTTCTAACGTAGTTCCCTTTAATGGAGCAAGGTATAGTGGGCACACCAGGATCACCTAGTTTCTTAGGAGTTCCACCCTTGAAGGTATAATTAGCAAGCATGGTGGAAATCTCAGCCTCAAGTATCCTCCTCTTATTAGTCACAATATCCTTCATGTACATAGCATACACAGACATTTTGAGCATATCTGTCAAACGCATTTGCAGAAAGACAGGTCTGATCATTTCAATGAATCGCTCAAAATCCTCATCATCCTTTTTCTTGGATGGTTTGGGAGGAAAGGGCATGGGTTTCTGAACCCATGGTTCCCTTTCTTTACCATGCTTCCTAGCAGTGAAGTCATTCTATTGTATATTCTATTCTTAGGCTGTGTGTTATCAAGATCAACAGGTTCAATCTCCACATCCTTAGCGTTGCTAGGTTGTGCATCTTCATGAACGTCACAATTGATATTATCATTAGGCTCATCTTCATCACTAGATTGTGTTTCAGCATCAGAAACAAAGACATCGTTTGGACTCTTAGGTATAGCAGCAACAGGGTTGCTAGCGTGCAAGTTCCTATCATCTTTCTTCTTCTTTCTAGGATGACTAGGTGCATCAGTGCTAACTCCTTGACAATCTTGTTCAATTCTCTTAGGATGACCCTCAGGATACAAAGGTTCCTAGGTCATTCTACCGCCCCTATTGACGACTCTCACAGAATTGTCATTCAACTCATTAAGCAAGTCATTCTGAGCCTTAAGTACTTGTTCTACCTGAGTAGTAACCATAGAGGCATGTTTACTCAGAAGCTTAAGATCATTGCCATTTTTGTCCACACAAGCACTTAAATGACTAAGCATACGAGCATTCTGTTCCAATTGTTTGCTAACATAATCGTTGAAACTCTGTTGTTTGGCAACAAAGTTATCAAATTCATCCAGGCATAAGCTAGCAGGTTTATCAAAAGGAATATCACTCTCATCAAAGCTACGCAGAGAATTTACTTCTACTACCTGTATCGGGCTATCAAGACCATGGATCTCTTCGATAGGTGGTAGATTTTTGACATCTTCAGATTTAATGCCTTTCTCTCACATAGATTTCTTGGCTTCTTGCATATCTTCAGGACTCCGGAATAGAATACCTCTTTTCTTCGGAGTTGGCTTAGGAGGTGGTTCAAGAATAGTCCAAGCATTCTCATTGCACAAGATATTATTCAATAGAATCTCAGCTTGTTCTAAGGTTTTTTCCCTAAAAACACAACCGGGACAACTATCTAGGTGGTCTCTAGAAGCATCGGTAAGTCCATTATAGAAGATATCAAGTATTTCATTCTTCTCAAGAGGGTGATCAGGCAAAGCATTCTGTAGCTGGATGAGCCTCCCCAAGCTTGTGGGAGACTCTCTTCCTTAGCTTGAGCAAAGTTGTATATTTCCTGCAAGGCAACTTGCTTCTTATGGACAGGAAAATATTTTTCAGATAAGTAGTAGACCATATCCTGGGGGCTACGCACACAACCAGGAGCAAGAGAAGTGAACCAAGTCTTAGCATCATCCTTTAGCGAGAAAGGAAACAACTTGAGGATATAGTAGTGGCAGATCTTTTCTTCACTAGTGAATAGGGTGGCTATATCGTGTAGTTTGGTAAGATGGGATACAACCGTTTCAGACTCATAACCATGAAAATGATCAGATTCGACCAGAGTGCTTAACTTAGGGTCGACAGAAAATTCATAATCCTTATCGGTCACAAAGATAGACGAAGTAGCAAACTCCGGGTCTTATTTCATCCTAGTGTTCAAAGATTTTTCTTTCCACTTGAGCAGTAATTTCTCAACATCATAGCTATCCTTACATGCAAGAAAGTCCTCAGTTATCTCTCCCTCCATAACATAATGTTCAGGCATATCAGGCAATTCAGGCATAGGAGAGCTAGTTCTAGCAGGCAAAATAGCAAGTTCTACTTAAATCGTATCAGTAGTTTCAGAAGTTTCATCACATCTAGCAGCAACTCTAGCAATTTGTGCATCAATGAATGCACCTAGTTGCAAAGCAGTATCAAGCATAGCATCATCAGGCAAACACTACTAGGAAAAGGCTTGCTAATGGCGCACCTATTTTGGCTACTAATGGCGCACTATAGGTGCGCCACTAGCATCACGCCATTAGATTTTTTACTAATGGCGCACCACAAGTGCGCCATTAGTATCCGGTATACTAATGGCGCACCAGGAAGTGCGCCATTAGTATTGCTCATGGTGCGCCATTAGTATCTGGTATACTAATGGCGCACCAAGTAGTGCGCCATTAGTATAGATCCCGGTGCGCCATTAGTATAGATCCCGGTGCGCCATTAGTATAGATCCTGGTGCGCCATTAGTATAGCTTATGGTGCGCCATTAGTATGCCTCCGAGGGCCATATTTACCCATATGCTCTGGCTTACTAATGGCGCACTAGTTGACGATGCGCCACTAGTGTGCTTTTGAAGTGCGCCACTAGTGTGCTGAGTGATGCGCCACTAGTATGAATATTAGGTATTTATTTTATTTTTTCTGATATTTGCACAGATTACAAAATATATTATTGCACAGAATATAGATAGCACAACATATAAACAACAGATTTATTGAATACAATAGAAGATTAGTCTCCGAATACAATTCATCATATTAGTCTCCGAATTTAAAATACCGAACAAAGTTAGAACATTACAAGTCTCGGGACCGCGGGTAGCGAGTTTGTCTTCACATTACAAGTCGATATCGACCATCTAAACTACCATCACATAGAAGAGAGCTGCGGTCATCACGATGAGCATAATCGCAATGAAACTGGTCTTCATCCGGTTCCTCCAACGCTCCCTCCTCTCTCTCGCTAGATAGCGCGCGTATCTAACTTCCGCCTCCGCCCTTGTGGTGTACCCTTTGTAACTGTTACCGCTGAATCGATGAACCTGTCTCCGACACTCCTCCCAGTCGTCGTAGACTCCAGGAACCTTACCCTTGTACATAACATACGACGGCATCTCTATACACTAGCCAAACAAAACATTAGTAGCAATTCACAGAGACATACAAGTTCATTAAAGTTTAATATTACAACTATAACAACACGATTCATGGTCCTACTAATAAATAGCATCGATTATATATAAGTTGAACGACTGTCCAAACCAAAGAGACATACCAGTTCATTAAAGTTCAAAATTGCAACGTGAATTAGTAGCGATTCACGGGAACGTGGATGAAGCCGCCGTCTTTCGTGATGGTCATGAAATTGCGGTCGTTGTCAGCCTGCATTTGTAGCATTGTATCTATCTCACTATTGGACAGCGGAGATCTGAGGTAGAACTGCCCCGAGGTACGAAGGACATCTTGATGGATGATTTCGCAAACTCCGACTGGATGCGAAAGAATTCTTGTCTGATGTCCGCATCCTGGATTGCCAACAAGCGTGCGGCCCAATCTTTGAGATTATTTGGTAGCCGAAGGTGATTACTGTCCCATATGATTGCCCGCATGTGATGGAGGGCGTAGTAGGCATCCTTCTGACTGCCAGGCGGCTGCTTGACGCAGGCGAACGTCGTATTGCGGGTGAACACGTGCTTGCCGTGCCTGAGACTTGTCCTGCTGAAGGTGCCTCCAGATATGGCGTAGCCGGGAAGAGCTTCATCAAGAACTTTCTTGATATTTGTGTAGTCTTTTTTGACTGATGGTCCGAGTCGAAATACGTGGCCGTGGAATATTTCAGGCTTAAGAGGATGAGTGTGCAACGTGTGTCACTGCACAAAACACGGAATGTTAGAAAAAAAGGATGATCAACATCTAAGAAATCATATGTTACGGGGCGATGAGGGGATAACTTACCAGGGAAAGTAAGGCACGAGGAAGTTATCCTTTTCTGAGTTTGCCAGAATGACGCCTTTGAGGTATGAACTCGCGACTTGCCGGTCCCCAGCGCTGCCCAAGATCTTGGCACGCATATAGAAGGGGTCGACTATCACTAGGTCCAGGGTCTTGTCTCTAATGATCCGCATCTCCATACTCAGAGAAAATAGCCGAACGAAGGTGTAGTGCAGCGGATGAAGGTTAAACATAGTGAAGATGTCAGCAAACCGCAGGACGATCATACCCCCGATGGCGCTATCGACAAAGCCCTTGCCCTCTGGCACCTTGGCCATGAAAACCGGGTATGCCACATTATTCTCGGAGAGACGCCGCTTCTCCAAACAAAGAACACTGTCATGCAGCCTCCGCATTGCACCGGTTGCAGCATTGAGCAGATTAGTCGGTAGCATCGGCGTACCCGCCACATGCACCCTCCTCGAGATATCCTTAGGTGAAGGTGGCCCGTCTAGAGCACGGATCGTACTCAGTGTCGGCTGGCTCGCACCCTTGTTATTCTTTCTTTTCCGTCCCTTCTTCTACTGAAGTAATGGGATCGAGTTCATCTGCTCAGTGACCACCTTCTTGAGTGTGTTGGGGCTGATAATATTTCGCACCTCGACTATCTGAGGCTCGGTGAAGGCGGCAGCTGGAGGCGTCTCCTCAAAACTAAACGCCAGACAACGCCTGTTGCAATTGGGTTTCTCCGCGATACCAGCTAGATCGCAGTCGTCTTTTGCAGGGTTGGGTTCTTGAGAAGGAGGCCCCAAGAATTCCTCACTGTACCCATGTTCGGCAAAGTACTTATCGACCTTGGTAAATGTACCATCATCGTCATCGTCGTCGTCCGGATCCTGTGCCATATACATGTCCGGATCCTGTGCCATATGCATGTCTGGTAGCGTTGCGGCGGTCTTGCCATGGCTTGGCGCCGACACGACTGGCGGTGTTGTCTGTCGGGTGGTGTCCCCCGCCCCCAAATGAATCTGGCTCTTCGGCCAAAGCAAGGGCCAGCTTAAGCAGACGCTGATGGTCATCACATCATCTTTGTCGGCCCCAGCGGGGTGGAACGGAGGTAACAAGTCATCGCAGCCTGGCAGCACCCGAACCAGTTGAACCCTATACGTGGTGGGTGGCATCGGTTTACCGTGGAACATGGGGTTGCCCGGTTGAACGATTCTGCCCTTGGCGACATCGATCAACTCGCCGCCCATGAAGTGCAGGAGAGTGCATGGAACGTCGGCACCGGCGCCCTGCGAAAACATGTAGGGCGTCAGGGGATGCCCAGTCAAAGGCAAGGAGATGAAGTCATCGGCCGAGAGAGGCTTAGTTACCGTGATGGCGTCGAGCTTGGCTAATGTCGAGGCACCGCCAACGGCGGGCGTGCAAGTGACGGAGGGGCCGCTTGCTGCCGAGGTGTCGGCCGACGCCGGAGACACCAATGGCGCCGGCGCCGGAGACACGAATGGCGTCGCCTGCGTGTTGTGCGAGTTGCTGGCCGTGAAGCTAGGAATCGGGGGCGGCCCCTGTTGGCCACCCGCAATCAACGCCTGCAACCCCTCAATCAAGGTAGGCACAATGGCGGTGATCACCCCTCCCACTTGGTGTTGCACTAGCTCTTGGACCATCTCCGGAATCCGCGCCACTTTTGCCTTGAGTTCTTCAACCTCGCGCGACTGGCTTTCCAAGTTGGTATTTCTCTCCTTTCGTCCACCAGCGTTATAGTATGACGACCATTTCGTGGACAAGCCTTTGCCGGCCACACGACCAGCTGACGACGGCTTACTGGACTTATCCTTGTTTTTCATTATGTTAAACGCCCTATTTAAATTGGTGTCCCAATGGGAGCTCTGAGACGACCCCGCGCTACTGCTTCAGTGTCCTGCGAAAGGAATGAACCATTTAGAAATTTGGCTTCATTAATTAGAATGCAACCATATGGAGCTAATTACGTGGGGTGTATTCCTTACCAGAACACGCTCAAGCGCCCTGGTCTTCGCATCCGTGGTAAGATCCTTTGTTACTGGGTCCACCTTGTACCGGGCCCTAACATAGTTCCTGGTCTGCTTGTCACCGTATTTCTCGAAGCGGGGTGGTAGGCCTTGCTCGGCACGCTCCGCGTCCTCCTTGTCCCATATAGGTTCCGCCACTCTGTAACCGCCGGGACCGAGTTGGTGGACCCCTAAGTTCAACTCCCGCATTTCTTTCCCCCATTGACTTGATTCCGCGGTTTCCTTGCTCTCACACTTGATCTTGAACTCCATGTAGTCATCTTCGCTGATCGAAGGATTTTTCGCCTTGATCTTCTCATAACTATCACCTTTGTCAATCATTCTCTTCACCACGCTTCTCCAAGTAGACAGGGCCTTGCTCATCTTCGTGAGGGCGACACTGTTCACTTTATTCCTTGAGAGGCGTGTGTTTGCGACGTCACCGGGGAACTTGTATCGTTCGTGCAGCTTCGTGAAGAGGAGGTTGCGCAAATTCCCTCGGTCCTTATGCCTTAGGTTCTCGGTGTTGATCGAGACAGTGCTCTGGAGAATGCACCCAAGCTGAACCGCGTACCACTTGACTATTTCTTTGGGCGCTGTTGGATACCCGTCGGAGTTCACTTCAGTAAATTCCTCCTTTACGGTGCTGAGCACGTTCGGGAGCCGGTCCTTCCGTTGCCTCTTCGATTGGCTGCCATCTGTGCGTGCGCTGCCATAATCAATGGTGGCATCCTCGGCGGCACCATCAGTGGTGTCATCCCCGACGCCACTAGGGGTTGTGTACTCGGGATTGGTGTATTCCGCGGCGTCCTCATAGCAGTGAGGTTCTTCCTCCATCTCCTGGGACAGCTCCCAGAATGGCTTGCCCGAACCGCCGGCCTCATCGTTGTGGGCCATGTTTCGCTCTAAATAGGAAAAAAGTTTGGTCAAAAAGTTGGTTATTGTCAAGGAACAAGATCATGGTCTCATCATTTAGGGTTTGTCGACACCGAGGCATCCTAAAAGCTAAGCTTTTATCATTTAGGGTTTGTCGACGCCGAGGCACCCTAAAAGCCTAAGCTTTCATCATTTAGGTTTTTATCGACACCGAGGCACCCTAAAAGCCAAGGTTTTATAATTTAGGGTTTGTCGAAGCTAAGGCACCCTAAATGCTAAGTTCAGTTTTCATCATTTAGGGTTTATTGATGCCGAGGCACCCTAGGTTGACTGATATATATGGGTATCTTCTAATAATATACCCTATCAAGAAAAGGGAAGGAGAATTCTAAGTTGGGCCTAATCACTTGGCTCTATTGCCACCTATGGTTTAATGCAGCAAGAATAAAGGGGCAGTTGATCCTACTTAATTAAGTACTAAGATACCCCGGACCATGCATTAGTCGCAAGTACCCCATATGTCCTATTTTTAGCAAAGTCATGCTAAAATTCACGGAAAATTTCAGCATGACCTTTGCTGAAAATAGGACATATGGAGTACCCGAATTTGTCGGAACGGAAGTTAATCGACATTCCGGCAAACTCAAGGGCCTCTCGGGGTACCTGCAAAATCATCACGACACGATGGTCGGAGAGCTCGGAGAAGGGTGAGCCCGGGCTCAGAAACGAATATCCCAAACTACTAATACTACTACCAACTTTCTTGCGTGTGCACAACTTTCTTCAACCACCTTTATTATGTTGCAGAGTCATATAAGGATGAAACTCATAAGAAAAAAAGGTGAGATCCACATGAGGTTTTGATTTATCATTTTTTCTAAAAATTTGACCTTTTTATTTGTTCGTGTCTTAACGACCTTTTCAAAACTTGGGTTGTCACTGGTTAGTGACATAAAAAGTGAATTTGAATGTGATTTTCTCAAAGCTAGTTATCAACAGTATATCGTTCACGTAAAGGTAGTGTTAAAGCTTGGAAATCTGCAAGAAATCTTGGCAGGCTAGTGAAATACAACATGTTAAATATGCACCTTTTGAAAACATTTTTATTTGTTACTTATATATTAGCTGCTGATACAAGTAAAAAACTGCATCAAAGTACTAGCTGATGTTGGTCTCACACCAACATTACTATGAAAAAAAATCAGCTTGAGAGGACATGAAAAATCATTTCAAGAGTTATTAGTTGGTCTGAGAATGCAACCTTCCCAGATTTGAATCAGTCTAGAAGATTAAAGAATCACCATCTTAAAAGTTAGCAAAACATCAACATCTTCTTGACCATACATATCATAAATACAGATGCTGATTGTGTAGTGGAAGAAAGCAATACTGTATATGGTCAGTCAAATAGAGTTCAACAAGTCATCAGTATCCTTCCCTTTTCTCTTAATAAGATGACTACAAGTTCATACATTTGTACTCTTCAGTTAGGCAACAGCAAGAGCAGGCAGACTAACAAGTTAAAACAGATAGCTTAATTTGTCAAACAAGATAGATTTGCAGGAGTCGCCGTGACATGCACATGAGCAGATATATGCAAAAAAAGTTTCAGTTTTCTTGTCAGACCACACCACGGCTAATGTGGTCGCGTGGTAAGCGAATTGGATGGCACCAAAGGCAGAGCATGAAGAGAGGGAGAGAGAGCAGATAGAAACCTCCATGGAGTCAGCAGGCACTAGGGTCAGAGCAACGACGACCCGGGAAGAAGCAAATAGAGTAGTGGTCTACCTTCCATGACGTCAGCAGGCACTAGGGTCAACATACAGTGGAAGCAACAACTAGTGTGCACCACACCCCCATAGTCTCTCTCTTCATTTTCCAGTTTCTAAAATATACTTGGAAGTGTAAACAAAATGATTGTGAAATCTGAGGCACAACTGAAGGAAAGCAACAGATTCACATTATCACTTAAATTTGCATACAATACACATACAGAGTCCAAATTCTAGTGTTGATATTGATCTTATAACATACTATTCTGTTACAAAGATGCAAACAGCACTCGCGATTTCACAACTTGCCACCGGCACAATTGCAGAGTGAGTTGAGTTCCTGATCAACGACAAGCATAACGAGCTTGCAGGTAAGTAAATGTACGTGCTACTGCCTGCATAGGGTAAAATTTCCAAACACAGGTGGGAAACGTAATTTATTCAGTCTGAAACTTGAGGTGCTGCACAAGATTGTGATTCATTTGTTCAAGAAAAACAGGTTGGGACCTCTCAAATAATTACCAGATTTAGTCCGAAAGGAGGAATAAAGCATATTTTTCCCTGCTCGAAAAGGGGTGGGGGAAAGGAGCTTACGCACGCACCTACCTAGAACCAGAGGCGGCGGCTCAAGCCGGATTGCTGGGGAAAGAACCGATCCCCGATGCCTCCCGCGCGGCCGCTGGGCTGTGCGGCGGCCCTCTGGATCGAGCCGGGCGGCGCCGGAACCCGGGCCGAATCCCACGAACCAAGAAAGAAAGCAAGCAGGTCTGGCGGCGGTCGGCGAGCGGGGGAGACGGCGGGCGCTGCTGGGTGGTGGAAAGGGGGTAGGGGGGAGGCCGCGGGAGAAGAGAGGAGGGCGCGAGGGCAGCCGGCTTAGGAATGGAGTTAGAATGTTTTTTATATAGTAATGGCGCATGTATATGAGGTGCGCCTTCTCTATGTTGTTAACCTACGAAGTAGCAGCGAAGTGGTGCGTGGGTTTTGCCTCCTAGGAGGAGGTGGCGGATTCGAATCCTCTTCCCCCCTCCTTTTTTTCTATGCATTGTTTTCTTGTGCTGGTTGCACCTTGGTTTGAGAAGTGCGTAGTATTTTGTCAAAATTATCTATTTTTGTTGAGTATTCATTTTTTTATATCGTCGTGTATCATCGAATTTCCTTATTCCCGAATCTAAGGACTGGGGAGTTCTAATCTCGGGAAATGTCCCAGTTCGACGAGAGGAATCCAACTCAGCCGGTCACACAGACTTCGTTCGAATTACGGATTTTATGATGTATTTGATTTTTGCAAGTAGATGCCTAGTATTTTTTTTTATGTTTGCAATTAGATGCCTATGAATATCAAGTGCCTCACAACAACATCTAGTGCCTAGTATTTTTTTTATGTTTGCAAGTAGATGCCTATGAATAGGAGTTGAATCTTGTGAATAGGTGTTCTAGTGGTAAGTATGCCGACGGCGGCGGCGGTGGAGCGGGGGAGGGTGCGGGGGGTGCTCGGCGGCGAGGGGGATCTTGCAAGGGGTGATAGCGATCAAGATGGAGGGGATCGAGATCGAGTGTCCTCATGAATATTCAATATTTTTTCATATTGAATATGAAAAAATGTCATCAAATTTGAAAATGTCGAAACACAATCGAAAATGAAGGCTACAATTTAAATACAATCGATCTTAGCTAGTTATTTGTTCAAAATCTTCTTGCCCTTATTTTTCGTAAATGGAGTTCTTCTCTTGAACGGACGACCTTTAGGTAGGGTGGTCCTGCTTCTTCTTGTGGTGTATGCTGGTACTTCATCATCGTCGTCATGTTCCATCTTTGGGTCGTCGTACTTGTCGAAGTCTTGCTCATTGGCGACTCCATCCATTCCGATGATCTTCCTTTTGCCTCTCCTCACGACAACACGACTGGGCTTTGGCGGGTCGGTAATGAAGAAGCATTGGTCCACTTGGGAAGCAAGTACCCATGGCTCATTTTTCGCAGTGATGTTTGTGCCCGCGGTCTTGGATTTGGCTTCGGGTATAACCATGGTGGTGAAATGCCGGTCTTCTTTTATGACGCTCTTGGCCCATCTGACACGGAACATCGGGACCTTCTCTCCAGCGTAGCTCAGCTCCCAGATCTCCTCGATCCTTCCGTAGTATCTGTCCTTGTCATTACCGGTGTAGGATTCCATCGTTACCCCGGAGTTCTGATAACCATCGCTCTTCATGTCCTTTCCCTCGGTGTAGAATGTATAGCCGTTGGTATCGTACGCCTCATACGTCATCAGGTTGTGCTCGGCCCCCTGTGACAAGGCGAATATGAGTTGTTCTTCCGCGGAAGAATCCTCATGTAAAGGGTACGACAGAAGCTTCTGCTTGAACCAACGCATGAAACATGAGTTGTGCTCTTTGATTATATCTCCGTCCGTCCTCTGTTGGCCTCGGTCATTGTACGTCTTTTCAATAAAGGTTTTGTTCTCTACGACCCAAGGATCGACCACGTCTATGTGTTGTAGCGCGACTAGGTTTGCTCTTTCAAAGTCGGCGAGTCGACCCTCGAAGTCGACATGCATTTCGCGGTGACCCTCACGGTGACCCCATCCTGCGAGCCTGCCGAGGTTCCTGTTGACGGGCAGACCAACGGGGTTCTCGATGCCTAGACAATTCGTGCAGTAGGAGATGCACTCTTCGGTCAGAAAGCCCCTGGATATGCTTCCCTCTGGACGTGACATGTTGCGAACGTATCCTTTGATGACACCATTCATCCTTTCGAACGACATCATGCTGTGCAGGAACGTCGGCCCGAGTTGGATGATATCCTCCACGATATGGACCAGTAGATGCACCATAACGTCGAAGAATGCAGGCGAGAAGTACGTCTCAAGCTCGCATAGTATCACCACGGTCTCTTCCTGTAGCCTTCTGAGTTGCCTCACGCCAACCGACTTCCGAGAGATGACGTCGAAAAAGTTGCATAGGCCAAATAGCGTTTCACGGACGTGCGTGTCCATGATCCCACGGATTGCAACTGGAAGTATCTGCGTCATCAGCACGTGACAGTCGTGAGACTTCATCCCGCTAAACTTCTGCTTCGCTGAGTCTAGGTATCTGCTTATCTTCCCCGCGTAACCATAAGGAAGTTTTACTCCTACGAGGCAAGTGAAAAACTGATCGATCTCCTCCTAACTTAGAGTGAAGCACGCGGGAGGGAAGTCATTTCCGGTCTTCTTGGACTTTTTTCCTTTGCGACGACTTTCTGTGTCCTGCTTCGCCTCATCATCATCATCATCATCATCATCATCATCATCATCATCATCATCATTATTAGCGTGAAGCTCCTCCCTGATGCCCATTGATTTCAAGTCTGCCCTTGCTTTCGGTCCATATTTGGTCCTCTCTGGCATGTTGAGCAGGGTACTAAGCAGACTCTCACACACGTTCTTCGTGATATGCATGACATCAAGGCTGTGAGGCACACGGAGGATCTTCCAGTACGACAAGTCCCAGAAAACAGACCTCGTTTTCCATACCTTCAGCAGCGGCTCTGGCGCCTTTCGCTTCTTTCCCGACTCTCGCGCCTTTCCCGGCGGTGGGAAGTCTTTCCAATTTTTCAACAGCTCGTATATTTCCTCGATGCTCCTCATAAGGGGCCGTCTTCGGGGTTCGGTTTCACCATCGAACAGATCCTTGCGTTTTATCCATGAGTCATCGTCGCGAAGCCACCTTCGATGTCCCATGAACACGGTTTTTGAAGACCCGTGATCTCTATCTACCTGGTGATACATTGTGTCATCCATGCACCTGACGTATCCAGAAAATCCGTGGACCACCTGCCCCGCGACATATCCGTAACCGAGATAGTCGTGCACCGTTGTGAGCAGTGCGGCTCTCATAGGGAAATATTCTTTCTGTGCGGCATCCCACGTATTGGCTGGCGTTTTCCATAGCGTGTCTAGCTCCTCTTTCAGCAGCCCCAGATATAGATTGATGTCGTTCCCTGGTTGTTTCGGCCCTTCAATTGGCATACTCATGTGAATGTAATTCCTCTTCATGCACAACCAGGGGGGAAGGTTGCACATCCACACAAACACAGGCCAGGTGCTATGTGTGCTTCTCTGGCTGCCAAACGGATTGACTCCATCAGTGCTCGCGCCCAGCACGATGTTCCTTGGATCGTCCCCAAATTCTGGGTATTCGTAGTTCAACGCTTGCCACTGGCTTGCATCCTTAGGGTGACTCAGCATCTTGTCTTTTTATTTATCTCCGGATCATTTCCGTCATCTTCTCGCTTTTTCTCCTCCCTATCTGCGTGCCAACGCAGGAGCTTTGCTACCTTAGGGTCCGCAAAATACCATTGCAGACGAGGAGTGATCGGAAAGTACCACACCACTTTTCGAGGAGCTTTCTTCCTCTTCTTGTATCGACTGACGCCGCACACCGGACATATGGTAGACTCCGCGTGCTCGTCCCGATAAATGATGCAATTGTTCGTGCACACATGGTATTTCACGTGCGGTAAATCCAGAGGACACACGATTTTCTACGCTTCCTCGAAACTGGTCGGGCACTTGTTCCCCTTGGGAAGGCGTTTGTGCCAGAATGACATGTTCTCGTCGAAGCATGCGTCGGTCATTTTGTGTTTTACCTTTATCTCCAGAGCCATGAGCGTTACTTTCAGGCGGGTATCCTCGGGCCTGCATCCTTCATACAATGGAGTAACCGCGTCTATCTCCAGTTGATCCATCTTGGCTTTCTCTCAGGCGGCAGCTCTTGCGTTATCCGTATGCTTGAGAAGCAGCTCTTGAATATGAGGGTCCTGCACCCAGGCCATCGATGGTCCATCGTCGTCTGCTCCGGCATCTTCATGTTCATGATCATGCCCTTCATCTGCTCCAGCATCTTCCTCACCATCATGTTCGACATCTTCTACATGATGACTGTGTCCTGGAGATTCTTCGTCTTCTCGCCCGCCCTCGCCGCGGTTGTCTTGCTCATGCCCTTCCTCATTTCTTTCCCGGCCCCCATGGACGACTTCATAATCATCTTCATCACCTTGCCACCGATAGCCATCCATGAAACCACGCAAGAGCAGGTGGTCCTGCACCTTTACGGAATCCGGGTCCATAAGGCTCTTCAGCTTGCATCTTCGACACAGACATCTTATCTTCGTCTCATTCTATTGAAGCATCTCGGCCTTCGCGGAGCTCAAAAACCTATTCACGATTCCTTCGGTCATCGTGCGGACCATGGTCGCCTGCGGGGTAGAGCAAAACGATATTTTAGAACAAATTTTTTTTGGCATGAGTTTGCCTAAAAATAGGACAAAAAAGAATGCATAGTGCCAAATTCTCGCCGAAACGGAAATGAATCAACATTCCGGGAAAATATTGGCAACTATCGCATTTCAAATACCGGTACCTACAAACACAAACATATATGCAACACCACAAACATATGCAACACCACAAACATACGTAGATCTAGCTAGGCCATAAAAAGTGCATGTGCACGTTGTTGGAGGGAGAAAAAAGTAGATCTACAACATAAAAGCTTTCCCCTTACTTACCTATCAAAAAAAGGTAATTTAACCACTTAATTTGGGTGAATCTATGATGCAAATGAGGTGAGGAGGAGGAGGCACCCGAGACAAGCTTGGAGGAGGAGGTGGAGAGAATGAAAGTGGGGAAAGTGAGTGTGGTAGGTGGCTGTCCAAAATATATAGCTGGTCCCAGGTTACTAATGGCGCACCACCTACATATGCGCCATTAGTAACCCTAGTTACTAATGGCGCACCTCCTCTGGTGCGTCATTAGTAGTTATGCAAAAAAAATAGTAGTGGCGCACCACCAACAGATGCGCCATTAGTAACACTGGTTACTAATGGCGCACTAGATGTGGTGCGCCATTAGTAGTTTGCAAAAAAAAACCAAAAAAATATAGTAGTGGCGCACTACTAACAGATGCGCCATTAGTAACCCTGGTTACTAATGGCGCACTAGCTGCTGGTGCGCCATTAGTAGTTTTGCAAAAAAATATATATATATATATATAGTAGTGGCGCACCGAGTGTGTGGTGCGCCATTAGTGTCCATCACACTAATGGCACACCTCACATGGTGCGCCACTACTATATAGTAGTGGCGCACAGCTTGTGTGGTGCGCCATTAGTATCTATATCATTTATAGCCCTTTTCCTAGTAGTGAAAGCAGTATCAAGCATAGCATCATCATAAGCATCATGGGCAGCAGAAGTAGCATCATCAAGCACATGCGACATATCAAGATTTCTAGCAGGAGGTGATGTCGCAAACTTACTCATAACTGAAGGTGAATCAAGTGCAGAGCTAGATGGCAGTTCCTTACCTGTCCTCGTAGTTGAGGGCAACATTCAGTTCTAGGATCTTTCGTATTCCTCATAGTGACCAGCAGCTTAAATCCCAAGTGACTCAGAGAATATAGCTGTGCTTCCCCGACAACGGCGCCAAAAAATAGTCTTGATAACCCACAAGTATAAGGGATCGCAATAGTTTTCGAGGGTAGAGTATGCAAGACAAATTTATTGATTCGACTCAACGGGAAGCCAAAGAATATTCTCAAGTATTAGTAGTCGAGTTGTCAATTCAACCACACCTGAAATATTTAGTATCTGCAGCAAAGTAACAGTAGTAGCAACAGATTAACAGTAGCAGCAGTGACAACAGTAGTGGCAAAGTAACGTAGCAAGGACCAGTAGGAAAAACTCGTATCAATTGGATCGGTGATGGATGATTATGCTAGATGCTATTCATCATGCAACAATTGTAACACAGAGAGATAAGTAACTAGCTCCAGTTCGTCAATGTAATGTAGGCATGTATTTCGTATGTAGTCATACATGCTTAGGGAAAAGAACTTGTCTGCCATCTATTGTCCATCCCTCCCGTGGCAGCGGGGTCCTAATGGAAACTAAGGGATATTAAGGTCCTCCTTTTAATAGAGAACCGGACCAACAAATTAACACTTGGTGAATACATGAACTCCTCATACTATGGTCATCTCCGGGAGTGGTTCCGGCTATTGTCACTCCTGGGTTGCCGGGTCATAACACATAGTAGGTGACTACAACTTGCAAGATAGGATCTAAAACACACATATATTGGTGACAACATAATAGGTTCAAATCTGAAATCATGGCACTCGGGAACTAGTGACAAGCATTAAGCATGGCAAAGTAGTAGAAACATCAATCTCAGAACATAGTGGATACTAGGGATCAATCCCCATTAAAACTAACTCGATTACATGATAGATCTCATCCAACTCATCACCGTCCAGAAAGCCTATGATGAGATTACTCACGAACGGTGAAGAGCATCATGGAATTGGCGATGGAGGAAGGTTGATGATGACGATGGCGATGATTTCTCCTCTCCGGGGCCCGGAACAGACTCCAGATCTACCCTCCACATGAAGAACAGGAGGTGGCGGCGCCTCTGTATCGTAAAACGCGATGAATCCTTCTCCTTTATTTTTTTCCGGACGAAACGAAATATATAGAGCTGAGATTGGAGGCGGTGGAGCTCTGTGGGCCCCACAAGCCTGCGAGGCGTGTCCAGGGGGGTGGCCGCGCCTCCTGGGCTTGTGGCCCGCTGGCTCACCTCATCTGGTGGATCTTTGCGCATGTATTTGTCATTAATTCCAGAAAAATTCTCCGTAAATTTTCAGGTCATTCCGAGAACTTTTATTTCTGCACAAAAACAACAGCATGGCAATTCTGCTGAAAACAACGTTAATCCAGGTTAGTTCCATTCAAATCATGCAAATTAGAGTCCAAAACAGGGGAAAAAGAGTTCGGAAAAGTAGATAGGACGGAGACGTATCACCCATCATCTACTTACTACTTCCCACTGCCTTCCTCTAGGACCAAATAGTGGTGAAGTGTTATGTAGTCGACGTTCACATAACACCACTAGAGGAAAAACAACATACAACACATCAAAATATCGAACGAATACCAAATTCACATGACTACTTATAGCAGGACTTGTCCCATGTCCTCAGGAACAAAAGTGACTACTCACAAAGCATAATCATAATCATGACCAGAGAGGTAATGAGTAGCATCAAAGATCTGAACATATAATCTTCCACCAAGTAATCCAACTAGCATCAACTACAAAGAGTAACTAACACTACTAGCAACCTTACAGGTACCAATCGGAGTTGCGAGATGGAGATTGGTTACAAGAGTTGAACTAGGGTTTGGAGATGAGATGGTGCTGATGGAGATGTTGATGGTGATGAGTCCCCTCCAATGAGAGGAGTGTTGGTGATGACGATGGCGACGATTTCCCCCTCCGGGAGGGAAGTTTCCCCGGCAAGATCGTCCTGCCGGAGCTCTAGATTGGTTCTGCTCAAGTTCCGCCTCATGGGGGCCGCGATTCCTCCTGAAAGCCTCTTCTTGATTTTTTCTGGAACGAAACTCTTCTTGTAGCAAAAGAGGGGGGAGAGGGCCAGCTGGGAGCCCACAAGCCCCCTAGGCGCGGTCAGGGGGAGGCTGCGCCTAGCAGGCTTGTGGCTTCCTGCTGGCGCCCCTCTAGTACTTCCTCGGCCCAGTATTTTTTATAAATTCCAAAATAAATCCTCGATGATTTTCACGGTTTTTGGAGTTGCGTAGAATAGGTATCTCAAACTTGCTCGTTTTTCAGGCCAGAATTCCAGCTGCCGGCATTCTCCCTCTTCATGTAAACTGTCACATCCCTAACCCTTAAGCAAGTTGGTCTTGTGCTCATGTCTTCTTTGCATTTGCATCTAAGATTTTCAACAAGAACAAAGAAAGAGGTGAGGGAAAAACTCAAACCATAGCCACTTCTTTAAACAAAGGAAATCTCAAACTAGTTAAAATCAATGAACCCAAAATGGCCTCAAGAAAAGTTCAAACTTTCTGATAAATCATGAAAGTAAATGAGCATTGGAGAAAACTATTTTCTTGACACTTTAAGCATTTTAAATAAATGCAAAAGCTACTGGTTTCAAGTTTTAAATTTGAAAACAGAAACTTTAAATTTTCAAATTTTTTGAAAACTTTGGAAATGGTTGGGAATATTACAACAAATATTCAGGTGTGTTTAAAATAGTTTTTACAACCATTTTGGAGCTGAAATAAATAGCAAAACAATAGTTAGCAAAACAGAAACAAAATAGAAAAGAAATAAGAGAAAGAAAACCCTTACCTCTATTTGTCGCCGGCCCAGCTCTCCAGGGGCTCCCCGGTCATCTTCCTCCTCCTGCCAGAAGGCAGGGGAGAAGATGAGCACGGCGGCCGCGCCGGCCACCTCCTGCGTGCCTGCTCGCTGCTGGAGGCCTCCAGGAGCGCCAGCGCGACGCCCGCGTCTTCTTATCCTTCTCCCCGCGTCGCTATCCTCTTTCCTAGGCCTCTCGATCCCCTTTCCCTCTCGGATCTCTCTCTCCCCGAAGCTCCGGCCGCCGTCGATCTGTCGTCTCCTGGTCCTCCCCGACCCTGCCGGCAGTCTCACAAGATCCGCAGTGAGCTCCTCTTCCTGTTCCCCCTCTTCCCGAGGCCTCCCCCCTCCTCTAACCACGTTAGCCACCGGAGCCCGAAGGACCTCGTCGCCGGCCATGTCATTGCCGTCGATGTGGTACTCGGCTCGCGAGGCCGAGCTCAGGAATGAGCTCCTCGAGCTCTGTAGATGGCCTAGGCCCTCTCTCCCAGCTCGCTAGCCCCCTGCATCGGCACTCTCGTCGACAGCCCGAGCCGTAGCCGCCGCTGGCCTCGTCGCCGGCAAGGATTCCGGTGACCACCGGGTCCAGCTCCACCCCAGATAGATGCGGCGTTGCACCAGCTAACCATAGCTCCTTTCTGCGCCCAAAACTGACGACTGATGCGCTGTCTAGCTCTCTCCGGCGAGCCCTCTGCCGCGCCCGTGGTCGCCGCCGGCCATACTCCGGTGGGTGCCGATGTGGTCAAGTTAACCCAGTAGTTTAGGGGCTTAAACTCTCGCTGACAGTGGGCCCAAGGCCAAGTCAACGTAGTTAAGGGGCTGGTCAGCGCGGGATTACTCCCATAGAGGCTGACCAGTGGGTCCCCCCTGTCAGGTTTGACCTGAACAGGTCGGCTGACCTGCTGACGTCAGGCTGATGCAATAAAGAGAATTTCCAGTATAGAAATAATTCCAGAAATGTTTAAAACTTCAAAAATTCATAGAAATTAATCTGTAGCTCCAATGAAAATAATTTATATATGAAAAAGTATCAGAAAAATTCAAGGAATCTGAATATGCTATTTTCAATCATGTTTGAAAAAGTTACAGAACCCAAACATGTAAATTAATGATTAATCCAATTGTTATAAATACTTTTAAAATGGAATTTGGAAAATATTCAAATTTCATTATGAATGACATGATCACACACTGTCCTAACTACAAATCAGTACCCCAACATGACATCTCATGCATGTTAACATCAAGCTGATCTGAGCATCAGGTCGAATCAATTAAATCGGTATTCGAGAATACCCCGTTTGAATTGATATTTGAATGAGATTCAAATCAACTTCAAACCTAATACATGTTGATTATATTAGTATATCACCTTGCATTCTCATGCCATGTTCATGCATCATCTTGCTTGCATATGATTGTTATTGATTGTTGCCATCCATTTCGGTAGGCTCCGCACCCCCGGATTCCACCGAATATCCGTCTGTCGGATATTGTCCCCCCTCAAAGCAACAAGGCAAGCAACCCTTTTGATCATCCCGATAATTCCCATGTTCTTGCTCCTGCACTTATTTATTGCATTAGTATCAAATGCTTCAACTGCTTTTGCCACGGTTAGCTGAACCCACTTCCTTTGCATGACCTAACCTTGTCACAGTAAATAGCCGAACCTTGCAACCTAGCATACCTGGTAGTTGCTTGAGCCTTGATGTGCCTTATCCTGCTATGCATGCTATGCTTAGAGTTGTGTATGGTCTGTCATCTGGGAGATGAACAGAATTGTGGGAACGTGTTCGGTAAGCAAAGGTTGTGTGTTGAACCTGATTTGGTAAAGGTACCGGTGAAAGGCTGTGTAGGAGTACATGGCGGGTTGTTTCATTGGGACCGTCCATAGGAACTGAGTTCTGTGTATGTAATCCAAGACTAGATACCACATGCTGGGCCCTGAAATATGACCCCGCTCAGCCTATTAATCGCTTAGTACTCGGTCTAGGAGTTGCAAGTAGTTTCTGGTGTTTATAGTAATACTGGAGGCCGTGCATGGTGCTGACCTGAGAGGTGGGCCGTGATGCGGTAGGCAGTGGCACGGTGTACCAAGTGGCACCCGGATGGTGGGCTTGGGAACCCCGCGCACATCGTTTGAGGCCGTGGCGGAAACCTCGGCCGGATTTCCGTACGGGTTACTCTCAGATAGGCGATAAACCTGGACTAGGTACTAGTGTGGTTAACGGTCGTGGCCGACTCCCTCGCTGGGCTTCCGCTTGAAGGTTGCCGAGGTGCATGACGTGCACATGGCGATAAGTGGCGAGATCGTGTGTGACGAAGTACACCCCTGCAGGGTTATGATCTATTCGAATAGCCGCGTCCGCGGATATGGACTACTTGGAGACATATGTTGTTCATAGATAACTTCAATGGCTACTCATAAAATTTCCAAGATAAGCGTGAGTGTCGTGGACGGCATTTCCGTATGGAGACGGAATGATTCCACCATAGTGTATTGTTGTGGTGTTAGTGGACTCGTGTGCGAGAAATCAAGTTGTCAAAATTATTTAAAAATGCAAGTTGTCTAGCCACGAGTCAAATGCTGGCTTTCCGCATGAAACCCCACAATACCTTTTGATACCTTGCATGAGTAGTTAGTTATCCTAAAGTCTTGCTGAGTACCTTCGTACTCATGTTTGCTTAATAAATGTTGCAGAGGTTGCTAATGACCCTAATGGAGGGTTTTTCATAGACATCGACGACGACGAGTAGCTGGTGTCCCAGTTACGATCTGGCCCTACGTGGGTCTGTAGTATATTCAGGCCATGTGCCTTCTAGTTGCCGTGTCTGTACTCAGACAGTTTAAACTCTTCCGCTGGCTTGTAACTGAATGACTGCTATTATGGGTCGTGAGACCCTTAATGTGTAATATTATATGTGTGGCTCTTCCGAGCCTCTTGAATAAAGCTTGTATGTTTATGGTTATGTTGTGATGCCATCGATGTATCTATACATATCGGTATGCCATGCGTACGTGTGTCGTACTTGATATGTATGGGGTTCGATTACCTAGTCGTGAACTTTAGTAGCACTCCTTACAAGGAAATGCCCCTTTGTGATCCAACGAGCCTTGGTAGTTCGCTACTGCTCCGGACACATTGGTTGACCGGCATGTGTCCTTCTTAGCTGCTGTGTTTGTCCCCTTTGGGGAAATGTCACGCGACGTAATGGAGTCCTGGTAGCTTGCTACGACTCGTCTACGATCGCTGATGACCGACACCTGCTTTGTTGGGTCATGTATGTCTGTCCTTGTGCGGTACTGCCACTTTGGTTTATGACTAGTCATGTCGATCCGGGTTCTTTGACATTGGAATGCTAGCAACACTATTGCATACGTGAGTCAAAAGACGGAAACGGTCCCGGCTAAGGTAAGGCTGCAGCCGTGGAGTTAACCGTGCGTGAGACCGCAAAGGGATGCGATGTGTTACAGGCTGGATTCCTATGGCTTAGGATCGGGGTCCCGACATAAACCTTGCAAAATAAGAGAGAAAAGGCAAAAGTATTGTACCATGAAGTGTAATAACGACCCATAAAGCGATAAATATCAACATGAAAGCATGATGCAAAATGGTCGTATCAGTCCCAAACAGAGCCATTTGTGGGACCACCTCTGACAACTCGGGGGATGTCTATCCACCCACCGTATGTATTGCTCATCCGTCGTGTCCTCAGAACGAGATACACGGCTCCTATCGGGATCATCGACGCACCGGACGACCTTGCTGGACTTGTTTTACCTTTCTCGAGTGTCTTGTGCGAGGGATTTCAAGGATCTTTGGGATATCTCGAGGTTGAGGTTTTCTAATAGGAACCCAAGGAGATCACGGGACTCCCTGATCGAGGTCATTCCGTCATAGCGCGTGGTAGTTTGTGATGGACTAGTTGGAGCACCCGTGTAGGGTTAATGTTTCGGAAAGTTGTGCCTGCGGTTATGTGGCAACATGGAAACTTTTCTTAACATCCGGTTCTAGATAACTTGAAGTTAAATTAATTAAAACTTGCCAATTGAGTGAGTAACCATGACTGTCTCTTTCGCGAGCTCCTTCTCCGATCGAGGACACGATTAGTTCATGTCCGTTTATGCGTAGATCATCCCCCTCTTCTATTCTTGTACTCGTAAGTTAGCCACCTCAAATAAATGCTTAGTCGCTTGCTGCAGCCTCACCACATAACCTTGCCTCACCCATTAAGCTTTGCTAGTCTTGATACCTTTGGAAATGAGATTGCTGAGTCCCTGTGGCTCACAGATTTCTACAACACCAGTTGCAGGTACAGTTCAAGTGAGATTAAGATGTGAGCACGATGATTGTGCTTTTGGAGTTTCTTATTCTTCTTCTTCTTTGACCTAGGATGGGTTCCAGTCCGGCAGCCTGGGATAGCAAGGTGGGCGTCGTTCTTTTATCGTTTGTTTTCGTCCGTAGTTGGACCCTGCTCTTCTTCATGATGATTGTATATTGTTGTATTGATGTGATATTGATGTAGCTTGTGGCGAGTGTAAGCCAACTCCTTGTACTCATCTTTTGAGTACATGTACTTGTAACGATATCCATTCTTGCGAAATGACGAGATGCGTTTCTATCCCGGTCGAGGCCCTTTTGCCAAAATAAGGATAGGACCGCATCTTGGGCCTTACATTAGGGTTGACTGATGCGTATCATATGGTATTATTTTAGTACGAACTCTAGGACTAGTGATAATAGATTGATCGGAAAGGACAACTTTGATGTGGTTTTACTACCTACAACAATGTAATCTTATGTTCTCCGCTAGATAGAAACTTCGGAGTGATTCTTTATCACACGATGAGGGATGGTTATATGATTCAATTATGTTAGCATCGCGGAGAGGTTGGACTAGTGAAAGTACAAACCCTAGGCCTTGTTTATAAACATTGGTATAACGCTTTGATCATTGTTTCCTATTTGTTACCATGTTGATTTTATATTTTCTAATTACAAAAATCTATATCTACTATCGATATTGCACTTGTATCACCATATCTTCGCTACCATTGTGTTGGGTGTGTTGGGGACACAAGAGATTTCTTGTATTTGATTGCAGGATTGTTTGAGAGAGACCATCTTCATCCTACACCTCCCATGGATTGATAAACCTTAGGTCATCCACTTGAGGGACATTTGATGTTGTACTACAAAACCTTGCACTTGGAGGCCCAAAAACGTTTACAAGAATAAAGCTGTGTAGTAGACATCAAGCTCTTTTCTAGCGCCGTTGCCGGGGAGGTGAGTGATTGAAGGAATATCTTTAGATCATGCAATTGAATCTTTTAGCTGCTTATTTATCACTAATTTGGTTTTATAAAATAAAAATAAAAATTGGAATTTAGGTTACCTCATATGCTTCACCTTCATAAAGTCTTTCGTGAAAATGATGGATTGGAAAATTGTGCGGAAGTGTTAGATGAAGAATTCAATAAATGTTTGGCATTAAATACTTGAGTGATAAGCATGATTGCATTGTTGTTGGTGTGAATTCTATGAATATCCATTACGCTAATGATATGCAAAGCCACAAGCTTGGGGATGCTATGTTTGATGAAGATGATATTTTTAGTCCCCCTACTTGTGATGATATTATTTATTGAAATGAAATAATGCCTCCCATTTTATATGGTTTTGGTGCACTTTATATGATTTAATTGGAACTTACCTGGACTAACATTGTTTTCAGCAAAATTATCGTGATGTTGTTTTTGTGTAGAAAATAGAAGTTCTCGGATTGGCCCGAAACTTTTTGATGATTTTTCTAGAAGGAAAGAGGCGTGGGAAGCTTTGAGGGGTACCAGGGGACCCAGGAGGAGGTGACAAGGCAAGTGGGCACGCCCATACACGTACGGTCTGCGTTGTTGCCTTATGGCCCCCCCCCTATGGCTCCATTTCGCGTGATTCGAACGCTAAAAAATCCTATATATATAGAAACCTCTCAATATTAACCAAGAACTTCTGCTCCGCCGCCACAAGCCTTTGTTCCGAAGCAATCTCATATGTAGCTCTGTTTCAGCACCCTCTGAGAGGGGGGAATCATCACTGGTGGCCATGTTGATTATCCTGACGGTCTCCATGACGAGGAGGGAGTAGTTCACTCTCAGGGCTGAGGGTATGTACTCATGAAAGTATGAACCCTAGCCCTTGTTTCTAAGCATTGATATTATGTTTTGATCATTGTTTGCTAGTATTTGTTACTTTGTTGTTTTTATATTTTCAGATTACAAAAACCTATATCTACCATATGTATAGCATTTGTATCGTCATCTCTTCACCGAACCAGTGCACCTATACAATTTACCGTTGTATTCAGTGACACAAGATATTTCTTGTATTTGATTGTAGGATTGTTTGAGAGAGACCATCTTCATCCTACACCTCCCATGAATTGATAAACCTTTGGTCATCCAGTTGAGGGAAATTTTCCGCTGTCCTACAAAACTATGCACTTGGATCCCAACAACGTCCAGAAGAATAAAGTTGTGTAGCACACATTAGATACTAATCAAGGTTTGCAAGAACCAAGGTCATATGGCAAGAAGGATTTGATAACAAGGGTCAGCGAGAACTATATGTAGGATATGCAAGAGTTATAAGAAGGTGGAGGAAAGCAAGAAGAAAACGTTCTTTGAGAAATTGTTTGACATCTCAGATTTAGAATAAGATGAATGAAGTTCATCTCTTGCTTGTACTCGCGTGTGGTTTGGTTAGTTAGGGAGAATCCAATGCGCCGACACAAATAGGCGTGAATTTGTCCACCTTTTGCCTATTTGGTTCGGTGTTTTGGGTGGAGTGCACTAATACGTCTCCAACGTATATACTTTTCCGAACTCTTTTGCCCTTGTTTTGGACTCTAATTTGCATGATTTGAATGGAACTAACCCGGAATAACGATGTTTTCAGCAGAATTGCCATGTTGTTGTTTTTGTGCAGAAATAAAAGTTCTCGGAATGTCCTGAAAATTTACGGAAATTTTTTATGGAATAAAAGAAAAATACCCGCGCAAAGATCCACCAGAGGGGGCATGCTAGTGGGCCACAAGCCCCTAGGGCGCGGCCACCCCCCTAGGCCACGCCGTGACGGCTTGTGGGGCCCACATGGCACCACCGCCCCCAAACTCAGCTCTACATCTTCCGTCTCGCCCGGAAAAAACCCAGAGAGAAGGTTTCATCGCGTTTTACGATACGGAGGCACCGCCACCTCCTGTTCTTCATCTGGAGGGCAGATCTGGAGTCCGTTTCGGGCTCTAGAGAGGGGAAATCGTCGCCATCGTCATCATCAACCTTCCTCCATCGACAATTCCATGATGCTCTTCATCGTTCGTGAGTAATCACATTGTAGGCTTTCTAGACGGTGATGAGTTGGATGAGATCTATCATGTAATCGAGTTAGTTTTGACGGGGATTGATCCCTAGTATCCACTATGTTCTAGATTGATGTTGCTACTACTTGGCTATGCTTAATGCTTGTCACTAGGGCCCGAGTGCCATGATTTCAGATCTGGACCTATTATGTTGTCGCCAATATATGTGTGTTTTAGATCCTATCTTGCAAGTTGTAGTCACCTACTATGTGTTATGACCCGGCAACCCCGGAGTGACAATAGCGGGAACCACTCCCGGAGATGACCATAGTATGACGAGTTCATGTATTCACCATGTGTTAATGCATTGGTCCGGTTCTTTATTAAAAGGAGAACCTTAATATCCCGTAGTTTTCATTAGGACCCCGCTGCCACGGGAGGGATGGACAATAGATGTCATGCAAGTTCTTTTCCCTAAGCACGTATGACTACATACGGAATACATGCCTACATTAGATTGACGAACTGGAGCTAGTTACTTATCTCTCCGTGTTATAGCTGTTACATGATGAATCACATCCGTCATACTCATCCATCACCAATCCACTGCCTACGAGTCTTTTACTACTCGTCCTCGCTACGTTACTTTGTCTAGGCTTGTCCCTTGCTACAAACGGGATTGGGCGACTTTGCTACTACTGTTGTTACTCTGCTGCTGCTGCTACTGCTGTTCCTTGCTACGTCACTATTACTTGTTGCAAGATCCTTTTTTGTCACCGTTAGCGGGGAAGAATAGTTCCCCATCCACGTGCAACACTGGCGCCATTGATACAACAGTTAGGAATAGTCTGCCGTCAAGAGATCGTTTCTCGCACCGTTGTTATCATACTACTTTGCTACTGATACTTTGCTTGAAGACACTAATCTTTCAGGTGTGGTTGAATCTGATAAACTCAGCTGCTAATACTTGAGAATATTCTTTAGCTTCCCCTTGTGAGCGAATCAACAAATTTGGGTCGAATACTCTACCCACGAAAACTGTTGCGATCCCCTACACTTGTGGGTTATCATGCGTCTGTGTCCGTGTAGTGTACGCAACCCTTGTGGCATATTTTCACATGTAGGGACATTTTTCGGGCATATTTTCAACTTTCTTTGCATAGATATAAAAAACATTGCATAAAGTTCACATAGTTTTACAACCAGATACTAATACCATACTTTCACAACCAAATTGAAATCTCAAAGTTTACAAACCGAATGAAATTTAAATTTCGCAAGTACACTTGAAAGAAAAGATCTTATACATCTATTAGGTTCCAAGATGAGCCCATATATGGTTAACCAAATCGTCTTGAAGTTGAATGTGAGTTGCCCAATCACGCATCTAATGATGAAATCAGTGAACTATGCAAACATTATTGCTTCTCCATGCTCAAGCACAACATTTCCACCCTTTAATTGAAACTAGTGGTCAAAGATTTCATCCTCTTGCTAATCCTCATTATCATCTTGTGCATGATCACACAGGCTACCATCACCTCCAACAACTTTATTTGTGCGCCAAGTTCTATCAAGATACCAAAAGATGGCCTATCTATTTTGAAGCACACCAAAAACACGCTCCACATCTTAGTACTCTCTTGTGTTTAGGAAAATCTCTGCCTTTTCTCTCCTATCAGGTTGGGGATTGTCTTGGCAAGAGTTTTCCACTAAGGGGAGATACCATGAGCTATATAGTATCCCTTGTTGTACTATTGGTCTTTCATATCAAATGTGACCTCTGGGTAGTTGCCTTCGGCAAGCCTGCTACTTTGAGATGCGTTGCATTTTTGCCCGAAGAGGAAGGGATGATGTAGTAAAGTAGTAACAAGTATTTACCATTGTGAAGAACCAAGGTTATCGAACCAATAGGAAGATACCCAGATGGACGATCAATTGTTCTTGCACACACAAGAGCAAATACTTGCACCAAACACTGGCAAGAGGCTTGTCAAGCCCCTTGTACTCGTTAATTGCAAGGTTTTATATTATAGTAAAGGATAGATAAATAACAATAAAATTGAATAAATAACAATAAATATTTTTGTAGGTTTTTGATATATAAAAGAAAAAGATGGACCCGAGGGCCATGGCGTTCAATAGCGACATCTCTCTTATGAGCATAGTAGCAGTGGGTGCACAAATTGTTGTTGGTTATTTGATAGAAAAGAAATAATTATGTCGTTGTTCATGGCATGATCAATATATAGGTATTACGTCCATGACAAGTAGACCGACTCCTACCTACATCTACTACTATTACTCCTCCAATCGACCGCTATCTAGCATGCATCTATGACAAACAGAGTAACACTTTAAGTAAGATGACGTAATGTAGACAAAGGAAGACCAAATAATATGTTCATAACCCATTGTTTTATACAAGGTAGCAACAATACAAATACATGCCTCGCTACTCCTCCTATCACCAAGTGAGGACACCGCAAGAATGAACCTACTACTATGCATCACTCCCTCTAAATATCTACCTATCTACTTGGCCAAAGAAAACTCATAGATCAGAAAGCATACATAGCTATATGAAATATCACATAATGAAACTCAGATTGTATCAATTACATTCAGTGAATAATATAAAAATAAAATCACAATTCATCGGATGCCGACAAACACACCGCAAAGAATACATCAAATAGGTCTCCGAGCATATAAATGTATTGAAGATCAAACGAGAGGGAGAGAGAGCCATCTAGCTATAGCTATGTACGCGTAGGTCTTGTACGAACTACTCGCATATCATGTGTGTCTGGGGGGGGGGTAGAAAGGTTGATGAAGACAGCATCCGCGAGAGATTCCCCCTCCGGCAGAATACCGGAAATGGCGTCCACATGGGATCACGGAAGAACACATACATGTAGCGGCATTTTTTTCTAGGTGCTCTCTTAGGTTTTTTGGAATATTTGGGAATTGATAGGGTTGAGGGATGGTGGGAAGGAGCCAAAAGGGGGCCCACAAGGGCGCAGGGCGCTCCCTAACACCTGGGGGTGCCCCGTGCCCTTGCCGCTCCCTCCTGCAGGGTATGGTCTCTCTCTGAAGATTCTAGGTCTTCTATTCGTCGAGAAAAGACATCAAAAAATTTGTCACATTTGGACTCCGTTTGGTATAGATTTTGTAAAAAAATAAAAAACAAGCAAAAAACAACAAGTGGCACTGGGCACTGAGTTAATAGGTTACTTCCCAAAAATTGTATAAAATGGCATATAAAGCATAGAAGATTGATAAATAATAGCATGGAAAAAAAATATAGATACGTTGGAGACGTATTAGCATCCTCAAGCTCAATTCTTGCTCGTCCTCGAGCAGATCAATGGTAAAAACAATTCTTTTTACGTTGAATACTACCTAACATGTCTATCATGTAATGTTTTGGGTATATCTATTGAGAAACGATGACTTTGTAAATATTGTTTTGTCTCGCTACTATAGAGGGAAAAACCCACAACCTTTTATATAATAATAAAAACGGTTACATTATGTACAAAAGGTTACCAGATGTAACCAGGAGGAGAAGAAAAGAAAACTTACCTAATACAAACTAAAATTGGAAAGGCCCTCATGGGGGAAGGAAAGAAACCCATCTAACAAGCTCCTCTTTTTGCCTAGCCTTGATTCTATGAGAAATAAGATAATGTCATGGACAAAAGCCCCTCTTCATTTATTAAAACTGGGTTTTTCTTCTCTAAACACTTTGCCATTTCTGATTAGCCAAATATTCCAGCCAGTCGCAAAAACCACCTCAACAAAGAAAGGTTTACCAAAATTCCTTGTGGCATTTAGGGAACCTACCCCATTTCATTGCGAGCACACTAGTCAATCTTAAGGAAGTTCCAAACACTATGGCTAAAATTGCAGCTGAAAAACAAATGGTCTCTATCCTCCCTTGAGTGTGTGCGGTAGATCACACAGTTAACCCCATCAACAATATGCTAGTGTCTCATCCCCACCATATCCTTGGTGTTTAATCTGTTCATTATGAGTATCCAAGCAAACACATTGATTTTCATAGTACAACAACTATTCTAGATCCAAAGGCGAAGAGGGTTGAAAGTATGATTGGAATACATGGAAGTGTAAAATTGCTTGGGAGTGGAGGGATTATCAGTGCCATGCCAGGACCAACCATTGTTTAAATAAGGTTGTCTCTCATGAGACTTAAGAAGAGCTTGCAAAGACTGAAACTCATGGTAGGCCTACTCAGAAAGAGGCAAATTGAAACAGGACAAAATGTTTTGACACTCGAGGCCATCCTTAACTTACACAAAAGTGTCGTAGGCATAAGAGAACAACCTAGGGAATCTGTTATGGAGAGGCATAATTGAATCACCAACCTTCCATTTATCTTTCCAGAATAGTACATTATCTCCTTGATTGATTTCAACCCAAGAAACCTCTCTGAACTGATCAAACAATTTTAGGATGTCCTTCCACCAATAGGAACCACACGGAGTTGTACCTTGGAGAACAAGCCCATGATAATAAGAATTCGAAATGAGGCGCACCCAAGGAATATCGGTTTTGATAAGAAACTTACTAACACATTTCATTAATAAGGCAACATTCTGAACTCCAAGATTGAGGATTCCCAAACCACCTTTATTTTTGGGTCTGAAAATTAACTCCCAAGATGCCAATGAGGGTGCAGGTTCTTGCTTGTTTTTTCTACAAAGACATTACCTATGGATTCACTGAAGTGTATTAAGGATACCAGGAGGGATGAACAAACTGCGGAAAAAAAGATGGGCAGAGATCATAAAGAAGAATTGAGGTATTGAAGTCTTCCACCCTGAGCAAGGAAAGAAGAATTAGAAATCATCCTCCTCTCCGTGCAATTTCCACGGGCATCAAGTCTCAGATGGAAGCTCTTCTGGTGCCCACTGGCAGTCCCAAGTATGTGAATGGCAACTTTCCCACCTGGCACCCAAATATTTATGCTAGCTTATCAGTTTATTCCCGAGTGACATTGATGGGAACCATGGATGATTTATGATAATTAACATCAAGACCAGTTTGTCGGATTTCGGGCTCCGCAAAACCCTAAGGATTCGAACAGTGGGGTGTGTACGAGGATCTCCCCTGCTACGCCTCGCCTAACTCACTACTCAATGGAAACAATGAATGACTCACTCGATGGCGAGGGGAACACAGAACACAACAGTTTACCCAGGTCCGGGCAGTTGCGAAGCGTCAAACTCTACTCCTGCTTTGGTGGATTGCCTCTCTCGGAGGTGGTGGATGAGTTAGTATAGTGTTCTTAGGCCTCCGGAGGCTGAGCGACTAAGTATGTTGTTCTACTGTACGAATGACCGCCCTCTCAAGTAGCCTACCTTCTCTATTTATAGCAGAGGACCGGGTCCTCTTCCCTCATAGCACTGGCGGGAAGGGATCCCACAGTGGCCAATTTTGAAGGGTGATACGTATCCAACGTATCTATAATTTTTGATGGTTTCATGCTGTTATCTTGTCAAACTTTGAATGTTTAATATGCGTTTTATATCTTTTTGGGACTAACCTATTAATTCATTGCCAAGTGCCAGTTCCTGTTCTTTCCGTGTTTTTGGCCCTTTTTCAGGCGGAGTCCAAACGGAATAATTCTTGCGCGATGATTTTTTTATGGAAAATGTCAAAAATACCAGAAGAAAAAGATACCGGAGAGGGGTCCCGAGGAAGCCACAAACCCTGTAGGCGCGGCCACCCCCCTAGGCCGCACCTACCAAGCTTGTGGGCTCCTCAGGGGCCCACTTGACGCAACTCCACCGCCATCTGGTCCTATAAATCCAGAAACCTCCAGAAAGAAACCTAGATCGGGAGTTCCGCCGCCGCAAGCCTCTGTAGCCACCAAAAACCAATCTGGAGCCCGTTCCGGCACCCTGCCGGAGGGGGAATCCATCTCCGGTGGCCATCTTCATCATCCCGGCGATCTCCATGACGAGGAGGGAGTAGTTCTCCCTCGGGGCTGAGGGTATGTACCCGTAGCTATGTGTTTGATCTCTCTCTCTCGTGTTCTTGAGATGTCTTGATCTCGATGTACCGTGGGCTTTGCTACTATAGTTGGATCTTATGATGTTCTTCCCCCTCTCCCTTCTTGTAATGAATTGAGTTTCCCCTTTGAAGTTATCTTATCGGATTGAGTCTTTGAGAACACTTGATGTATGTCTTGCACGTGTCTATCTGCTATGATCAACTTGCGGGTTTGTGACAATTGGGAACCTATGCATATGGGTTGGCACACATGGATTCCTGTGAGTACTCGATGTATGTTTTGGTGATCAACTTGCAGGTTCGTGACATTGGGAACCTATGCATAGGGGTTGGCACACGTTTTGACTCTCCGGTAGAAACTTTGGGGCACTCTTTGAAGTTCTATGTGTTGGTTGAATAGGTGATTCTGAGATTGTGTGATGCATATCGTATAATCATGCCCACGGATACGTGAGGTGATAATGGAGTATCTAGGTGACATTAGGTTCTCAGTTTATATTTATCTTAAGGTGTTATTCTAGTATGAACTCTTGAATAGATCGATCAGAAAGAATAACTTTATGGTGGTTTCATACCGACAATAATCTCTTCGTTTGTTCTCCGCTATTAGTGACTCTTTGTTGCATGTTGAGGGCTAGTTATATGATCCAATTGTGTTATCATTGTTGAGAGAACTTCACTAGTGAAAGTATGAACCCTAGGCCTTGTTTCCACGCATTGCAATACCGTTCGTGCTCACTTTTGTTACTAGTTACCTTGCTGTTTTTGTAATTTCAGATTACAAAAACCTATATCTACCATCCATATTGCACTTGTATCACCATCTCTTCGTCGAACTTGTGCACCTATACAATTTACCATTGTATTGGGTGTGTTGGGGACACAAGAGACTCTTTGTTATTTGGTTGCAGGGTTGCTTGAGAGAGACCATCTTCATCCTACGCCTCCCATGGATTGATAAACCTTAGGTCACCCACTTGAGGGGAAATTGCTACTGTCCTACAAACCTCTGCACTTGGAGGCCCAATAACGTCTACAAGGATAAGGTTGCGTAGTAGACTTCAAAGGGGAACAGGGGAACATGCTCCCCTACCCAAAGGTGGTCTTCGCCTGCAAACCAACTGTCCGCGCCGCAGAGACGGGCCCGTGGATGACGTTTGCCCTACTGGTGGGGGCTGCAGCTTTGTTGCACGAGAAGGGAAACCTTCTGAAGATGCCTTTGGAAAAACTGGACGCTCCCGCCTCCTTTGCACTAAAGGGGGAACTGTCCCGTTCTGCCATCTGCTGCTCGCATGTCCTTCCCTGGCGTCACCCTTGACTCCTGAGGCCCGGCCCTGCCCTGGAATATCCGCCGCTCCACAGGGGTTCTGAGGAGGCCCCGTGCGGGTCTTGGCGCTGCTCCTCCTCTTGAGGATTGGCCCCTCACGAGGGCCTGGTTCAGGGTGGTGCTGCTCCTTGCCGATCTTGCGCTGATGAAATGGGCCAGCCCTGGGCTGCAGGAAGGCAGGTCTGGGTACCCCGGTTCCCAGAACACCGACACAGTTGATTGAGAAAAGACCAACAACATTCTCTTAATTGCTAGTAGTTCAAGTTCATCAGCTCGAAAAATAATGAGAGTATGAAATGCATACTACACAACTGGATGATCCTTATCATGTTAATGTATGGGTAATTGAAGTTGTCCTCTCTGAAGAATATTATTAACCAGAGACTGCAATAAGTCAGCAGTCAGGACAAAGAGGAGTGGGGATAGAGGATCTCCCTCTCTAACCCCCTTCTTGCATACAAATTGCTTGCCACACACACCATTCAAAAGGACGAACAAGTCCCAAAGGTTAACAATTCCTTTACACAGCTGATCCATTTGCACTAAAATCTTTGTATTCATTATCTCAAAAATAGCATAATGTTTAATGGAATCAAAAGCCTTCTCAAAACCAAGTTTGAGAATTAAAATGTGCCTTTTAGACTGGTGATATTTGTGCAAATACTCAAGAGTCCAACCAATACAATCCTGAATGGTCCTCGACTTGATAAAGTGTTACATCCCTAGTTTACCCATTTGCTTTGTGCTAGCATGAGGGTTGCATCATGTCTAATTTTTTCTTGAACTTGAAATGGGGATTAACAAACCCGAGACCTTCATCTGATAAATAAATTCAAATAATTGTGATTATTTTTCAATGAACCTAAACTCGCCTTAAAAATGTTCACCCTCTCTAATAAATGTTGGCAACAACATACCATGGCTGATCCATTTTTTATCAAACCATTTGGAATTTTAAATAAACCAAAAAAGTTGTTGGAAATGAGAAATAACATATTGTAGATATTTTAGTTATTTCAAAATTCTGGAAATTATTGTGGGGCCTAGAAATAACAAGTATAAACCCCAGAAATTATTTCAGTATTATTTACTTCGGGAATTATTGCCCAAAATAGTTATAAGAGAAATAAGAAATTTGGAAAAAAACAAAATAAATAAAAAAACCTACCTCGGCCAACTTACGTGGCCAGAAGAAGCCAGCCCAGCCCATCAGGGGCACGGGGTCTTCTTCCTCCTTCGCCAGGTGGACGAGCGCGTGCCCGACACACGCGCATGCCTCGCACGCCGTGGATAAGATCGTCGTTGCTTTATGGATCGAGTCGGCCAATCCATATCCTATTTCCCTTGATCTTTGCTCCCTCCCTCTTCTTATAGCCTCTGAACCAGGCCGCCCGAGAGCGTCGGCGAGCACCATCACAGCCATCTGCCCCCCTTGCTCCTCGGCCATGTCAAAGAGCTCCACAACATCGAGTAGCCTTTATAGCCGAAGATCGCAAGCCCGGACGTCGTGCTACATCGATCTCGAGATCGCGTTCGTCCTCGAATCCGACAACCATCAAATTCGTCGGCCTCAAGTCCTGTTCGGCCACGCCATCAACATCTTCAGCTCCGTAGTAATCCTCTGCCTGTTTTCCCCCTCTTCCCCGGCTTTCCCGTGCCATCTAGCTCCTGCGCCGCACAAGCCGAAGCTCGGCTCTGCCATTGCCGCAACACATGTGCTCCCCGAGCTCTGCTTGCTGCCTTAGTGCTACACGCGTGCTCCAGAGCGTCCCCTGACGCTACTGCGTGTCTTAGCCAGCTCGATAGCGAGCTCTGACCCCACCTTTGTGTGCCACCGTAGCACCACCGCCACAGCCCTCCCGAGCACCTGCAGCCACCAGCATTGGATGTGCCGCACCGCGCCCAATCCAAAGATCCCACGGGCGCGTCCATCCATCGTCGGAACTGGCCGGATGGGCAACATCGGCGTGTCTTCGCCGTTGGATATGGTCGCCGCTCGTGGGTCAGATGTGGCACAACCATTAGCGGCTAATGACCCCATTAATTAACCCCCATAGCCACCGATAGTGGGCCCCAAACTATAACTACTTTAGTTAGGAGTTAATTAACTCCCTTGTAGCCACTGTGTAAATGACACGTGGGACCCACACGACAGTTTTGACCAGGACCAGGTCAGTTGACTTGATGATGTCACCATGACACACTGTTGACATAATAAACCATTTTATGGTTGAAATCTATTTTAGATAATTCTGAAAATTCCAGGAAATAGATAAAACTTAGAAATTTCATAGAAATTAATCTATAAGTAAGATGCAAAAGTTTTATATATGAAAAATTATCAGAAAAATGCAAGCAATCTATTTATGTCATTTTCACGCATGTTAGAGCAACCTATGTCCTCCGTTTTGGACAAATCAAATAAATGCCATTTAAATATCCACATATGAAGTTTGAATTTGAACGTTGCATCAAACCAACTTCATTTCATGTTGTTGCTAGATTCATTAGCTCAATCGGCGGCATATTGCCATGTCATGATCATGCATCATAGTGCTGCATTTCTGTGAAGTAAATGTTGTTCTTTTTCTGTTTGCCGATGTTGTTACCTCTCTGTAGACGATGGTTCCGACGATGTGACTATTGACACTAATAAAGAGAAGTAGTATCTTTAGAACTGTCAGGCAAGCAACCCCCCTTGAGCATTCCGATACAATCCTACTCTCTCGCTCCTGCTCTCTTTTAAATGCATTTGGACAAACAACGATTCGGTTCTTACTTGTTCTTGGTAGTTGTCGGGACCCCGATCCTAAGCCATAGGAATCCAGCCTGTAACACATCGCATTCCTTTGCGGTCTCATGCACGGTTAACCCCACGACTGCAGCCTTACCTTAGCTGGGACCGTTTGCGTCTTTTGACTCACGTATGCAATAGTGTCGCTAGCATTCCAATGTCAAAGAACACGGATCGACAAGTCTAGTCATAAACCAAAGTGGCAGTACCGCACAAGGACATGCATACATGACCCAACAAAGCAGGTGTCGTTCACCAGCGAGTGTAGACGAGTCGTAGCAAGTTACAAGGACTACATTACATCGCGTGACATTTCCCCCAAAGGGGACAGACACAACAGCTAAGAAGGACACATGCCGGTCAACCAATGTGTCCGGAGCAGTAGCGAGCTACCATGGCTCGTTGGATCACAAAGGGGCATTGTGGAATCATTCCATCTCCATACGGAAATGCCGTCCACGACACTCACGCTTATCTTGACAATTTTATGAGTAGCCATTGAAGTTATATATGAACAACATATGTCTCCAAGTAGTCCATATCCGCGGACGCGACTATTCGAATAGATCATAACCTTGCAGGGGTGTACTTCGTCACACACGCTCTCGCCACTTATCGCCATGTGCACGTCATGCACCTCGGCAACCTTCAAGCGGAAGCCTAGCGAGGGAGTCGGGCACGACCGTTAACCACACTAGTACCTAGTCCAGGTTTATCGCCTATCTGAGGGCAACCCGCACGGAAGTCCGGCCGAGGTTTCCGCCACGGCCCCAAATGATGTGCGCAGGGTTCCCAAGCCCACCATACGGGTGCCACTTGGTACACCGTGCCACTGCCTACCGCATCACAGCCCACCTCTCAGGTCAGCGCTATGCACGGCCTCCAGCATGACTATAAACACCACAAACTACTTGCAACTCCTGGACCGAGCACTAAGCGATTAATAAGTCGAGAGGGTCAATTAAGTATCCCAACGTGTGGTAGTATCTAGTCTTGGATTACATACACGGAACTCGGTTCCTAAGGACGGTTCCAATGAAACAACCCGCCATGTACTCCTACACAGCCTTTCACCGGTACCTTTACCAAATCAGGTTCAACACACAACCTTTGCTTACCGAACACATTCTCACAATTCTGTTCATCTCCCAGATGACAGACCATACACAACTCTAAGCATAGCAGGATAAGGCACATCACGGCTCAAGCAACTACCAGGTATGCTAGGTTGCAAGGTTCAGCTATTTACTGTGACAAGGATAGGTCATGCAAAGGAAGTGGGTTTAACTAACGTGGCAAAAGCAGTTGAAGCATTTGATCCTAATGCAATAAGTAAGTGCAGGAGCAAGATCATGGGATTTATCGGGATGATCAAAATGGTTGCTTGCCTTGTTGTTCAGAGGAGTGACAATATCCGTTAGACGGATATTCGGTGGAATCCGGGGGAGCGGAGCCTACTGAAGGGAATGACAACAATCAATATCAAGCATATGCAATCAAGATGATGCATGAGCATGGCATGAGAATGCAAGGTGATATACTATTATAACTAACATGTATTAGGTTTGAAGTGGATTTGAATCACATTCAAATATCACTTCAAACGAGGTATTCTCGGATACCATTTTAATTGATTCGACCTGATGCTCAGATCAACTTGATGTTAACATGCATGGGATGACATGTTAGGTTGCTGGTTTGTAATTAGGACAATATTTGATCATGTCAATCATAGTGAATTTTAAATATTTTCTATATTCCATTTATAAAGTATTTATAAGAATTGACTTATTCATTAATCTACATGTTTGGGTTCTGTAACATTTTCAAACATGTTTGAAAATGACATATTCAGATTCCTTGAATTTTTCTGATACTTTTTCATATATAAATTGTTTTCATTGGAGTTACAGATTAATTTCTATGGATTTTAGAAGTTTTGGCATTTTTCTGGAATTCTTTTAAATCAGAAAACTCTTTATTGCATCAGCATGACATCAGCAGGTCCAACTGGCCGTTGAAAGTCAAACCTGACCAGTGGGACCCACTGGTCAGTGTATCTGGTCAGTTTTAGATTAGGATTGATCTTAGTCAGTTAATTAAACTCACTGGACCCACATGTCAGTGACTTAGCAAATTAATTAAATTTATTTTCTTTAATCTTAGACTCCTAGAGGCTGGCCCCACACGTCAGTGGCTCAGGATAGCTGAGATCCACCGGCGGCGAGGTCGTCCTTGCCGGCGGGGAGCCTCCGGCGAGCACCAGAACGTCGGAGGGGCTCGGAAACGGCGCACAGGGGGCCAAACTCGGCGCGGAGAGCACCAGAGGAACGACACTTCTCCCGCGGGTTCATTTTTGCACTTGGCTGGGGCTGATCTGGCCGGAGATGACGCCGGCGACGAGCTTGGCGGCGGCCAAGGTTCGGGCGTCATCGGGGTCTTCGATACAGAGGGAGCTACGCACGGGACTCAGCTCCTACAACACCTACGCGACGGCCTGAAGCTGCTGGTGGCCTCAGAAGGACGAGCTGATCACCGGAGGACTACCGGCGACGAGCTCCCGCGGCAGATTTCATTGGACTCTGATGGAACTAGGCCTAGAGGAGGGGATCGACGGGGAGATCTTAGGGGAAAGATGTGCAAGCTCACGAGGAGTGCAGTGGTGGCGCTAGCTTGCTCGGGGACGGCCTGGAGAGGAAGAACACCGGCGACGAACTTCGGTGACCCAAGGAAGAAGACGACTGCTTCTCATCGTTTCACTGCGTCTCGGCGTCGGGCTCGTGGTTAGAAAGCTTCAGGGAGTTGCGGCGGACCTATTGTGCGGCTCAGGAGGGAGAAGGGGAGGCTAGAACGACGGCGAGCTCGAGCTCTGCTCGGGCTCCAATGGCGGCAGAAAGAAACGAGGCAGAGGGGGAGAATGAGCTGGGGAACAGATAGCTACGAGCTCGGGGAGGTTATCCCCGTGCTCGCCAGCGCGAAGCGGCGGCCAGGCAGGCGCACAGGTGCGTGGCCGCGCCGGAGTACGCGACGGCCACCTCCTGCTGCCCACTGGCGGGGGAGGAAGACGACAGAAGAAGATGGGCTGGGCCAGGTGAGCGTCAGGTAAGATTTTTTCTTATTTTCTTTCTGATTTATTTCTGTTTTGGTATTTCATTAACTTGCTATTTATTTCAGCTCCCATATAGTTTGTAAAAGCTATTTTAAACCCACCAGAATATTTGTTGGAATATTTCCAACCATTCCTAAAGTTTTCAACATTTTTGAAAGTTTAAAGTTTCTTATTTCAAATTTAAAACTTGAAACGAGTAGCCTTTTGCATTTATTTAAAATGCTTAAAGTGTCAAGAAAAAGGTTTTCTTCATTGCTTATTTACTTTCATGAATTATCAGAAAGTTTGAGCTTTTCTTGAGGCCATTTTGGGTTCATTGATTTTAACTAGTTTGAATTTTCCTTTATTTTGAGAAGTGGCTAGGGTTTTAGCATTTTCCTTCACCACTTGCTTTGTTCTTGTTGAAAATTTCCTAGATGCAATGCAAAGAAAACATGAGCACAAAGCTATCTTGCTTAAGGTGTCAGGGATGTGACAGTAGTTGAACCCATTCCTTTGCATGACATGTCCGTGTCATAGTAAATAGATGAAATGACTTAGCATGAGTAGCAACTGCTTGAGCCTTGTTATTCTTACTCATCCATGCTTGCCTAGTGTGCCTGCTATGCTTAGAGTCGTGTCGGGTCTGATCCATCCAGGCGATGAATCGGAATGGTTAAGAACATGTCCTACTATGGATCGCCTCCTCGTAGGGACATGAGAGTGGATCCATAGTGGTGTATTGATATGGTGAATATATGGACTCGTGTGCATTGTCCCACCTCAAAGAAAGTACTTGTAGTCGTAGTACAGGTTAGCCAAGAGTCAAAGCTGGCTTGTTGCAATTAAACTCCACAGTCCCTTCATTGATACTCATGCATATGTAGATAGTTCTCATGTAAGTCTTGCTAAGTACCTTTGTACTCACGGTTGCTCAATTTATGTTTTTGTAGGGGAGACATTAGTCTCTCTATTGATTATATGCGATGTGATAGATGTTGACCGAAATAGCTTGGGAATCCCAGACAAAGGTCTGGCTCCTTTGGTACGGTCGTTGTAGATTTTCAGGCTCCTCCAGCCACTTTTAGTAGATGTCTGTACTCAGACATGTTGTGCTTCCGCTTGATGCTTGTATGACTTGAGTGTTGGGTCATGTGGCTTTTGTTTTGTTCTGTAGGCAGACCAAAATGCCAATCCAACTTTTGTTATGTTCTATCTTGGAGTATTACCCTCTTATATCAACAATGTTGTGAGAGTTGCACCATCTCTTACGAACTCTTTGTGCAGTGATACTTCTCGCCATCATTATTCATTTGTCGGTCTCCGTGTTAGTTGTAACCGGAATATCGACAAGTGAACCATGATGTGTGAAATCAATATTCCTAGCAACCCTGTTACCTTGGAAGTTAATGGACAATAATTTCATTCTTAAAATGCTGGTTATTGATTCACCATTCTAAATATTGATAGTGCTACCTAGTCCATATTTCCTGGTGCACTTTTCGATCAATGAGTTAGGATGGTGTCAATCCCTCACTCTTTGATAACATCGTCTTGCCGTGGAAAGCAAGATTGCTTTCGAGCTTATTAGCATTCCGGTGGTTCGTGATTTTCCAAAAATCTTCTCGGAAGTATTACCAGGTTATTCCTGACTGTTATCTTGAATTCGTGATCAAGTTGGTTTTTCTATAAACTACCCTTCTCCAAGAATCTGTGTTGGATATGCGTGAAACTAGTTAGTTAAGCTAAGCAACAACTTGGAGAGATGGAAGATAAAAGCTTTGCCTGACTTAGGTCACTCCAAAGGGATATCTTTGTGCGTGTGTGTGTTTGTGAGTGTTAAGTAAAGATGATATTCTCATCTAATAATCCTTGTGATCAGTTGTTGTATATATTATCTTGAATTTGTTTGATTTGAGTATGGGCTATCATAAAATCAAACCCAGAACCAAAGATTTTGATAATGGTATCTTACTAGTGGGTTTACTTGAGCATACATCTAATAATCCTTGTGATAAGTTGTTGTATATTCTTTGATCTGACCAATGTTATCATCTTGCTCACATGAGATGTGGAATTCCATTTATATGGATATTTTGATGAACTACTGTTGAGCCCATTAGCAACACCTTTCTCTTCTCCATAACTTATGCTGGACATTAAGCTAGTGTTGAAAACTTTGTAGACATTGTCTTCATGTGTGTACATGAGGTACGTGTTGGTGTAAGAAGTGACTTCCTCTAAATTCATGTGCATTTTATGCAAGTTACCGCCGTGAATTCGAGAAAAGTTTTTTTTTGCTCCTCCGAAATCATCCCAAGTCAACCATGCCTTGCGAAGTATTCTATGGTTTGATAAGCTCGCTGCCTCCATTCTGTATGAACTTCCTATCACAGCAAGCTAATGATTGACTTGTTCAAGGTAAAGAGGTTCTTTCGTAAGAGCTAATCCAGGCTTATGTAAGGACTTCGTTATCCTCCAATGATGGTTCCCAATCCGAACTCGGTAGTCTTTTGTTGTAAGTCTTCCATATGACCATATTTCTCTTGCACACTGTGTTCATGTGGGTCTTGCAATCTAGCTCATGTTTTGGAGTTGGCTTCCGCAATTCATTTCCCTAGAATCTCCCAACGTTATCTCGTCGATTGATGTTGTAAACTTTATTATTACACATGTTGATTGTGAGACATGATGTCTCCAATCAGATCTGAATCTCACGGAGATATGATGGTTGGAATGTTTCCCAAGGACTATAATTTTGGTCTGTGTGTAACCTGGTGAAGTGATGTCGTGGCTAACATACCTAGCCGGAAGACCTATTATTATAGTATCTTGTGTCAGCAACATTAGCCATTTCCCCATGAGGACCGTGTAAGACTTATTCCAGAAGTTGTTGCTCATGGACTCCCCTTTGGGCCCCAAAGTCTGACCTTTAATTGATGTTCTAGATATCAAATCAATAATTGTGTTATGCTAGTACATCTAGGATAACATTAGAAGCGGAGTGCTAAATGTCTCTCGATCGATCATCAAGATTTCGTTCCCTTAGCATATCTGAGAAAGTGTTGTCCTCCTTTGCATCTGCATCCTCCATCATTATTCATCATGGTAGTATGAGGTGTTTCCAGGAACCTTGGCATGGATGTTGGTAAAACCGTGATGAACATGGAATTGCTCAAGTTCTTGAGAGCATGCTCAGACACTAGGTTATATCCTCGATACCAATTGGAATGTGCGTGCCGTTTGCCGAGTTGTCTCATAACTCTAGTTCATTTTCCAAGCTGATTATGCCATTTCGTCGTACTCCTTCAAACGATTAGTTGTCCATCGATGAGGATCAATGGCGAAGACTCCATGGGCTCCGACGACAGAACCAAAGAGGGCGACGATGGAAGAGAAGTTGCCACAGGACCGCCAATGGGGATTTTTGGTGAAGAAGTAATGAGACTAGACGGGCGGCCCTATTAGAGATGGCTTGGTTGAAAAGAGATGTGGTGACAACCTCGAGACCGGTATTGCGAACCGGAGGAGTCAGCCGATATTTTGGCTTCCTAAACAAACTCCGTTCGGTTGCAATCTTGTTACGATCCCTCCTTCTATGGCCCGTGCATGAACATGCCATGCAAACAATATTTAAAGGGCAGTTATTTTCAAAGTGGCCACACACCGAGCATTTTTGGCAAGTAAATGTTTCTTCAACCGTATTATCTGCAAAAGCATTGTTAGCATCTTGCGACGCAGATTCCTCAATCAAGGATCAAGTTGATGAAACTTGGGACGAGTCAATGCTACATGGCACCACAGTTTCAACTGATGGGCCCCTCATGGGAGAAACAACGTCAAGCCCAGAGAATAACGTCCCAGCATGGGCACTTGATGCGCAAGTTCCGCCCAAACGTTGTTCCGAAATTTCAAGCATAGGGGACGATGAACCATGCAAATCACTGTGTTGCCGAACCACCGACAAGCTCATTGTGCCGAACACGATCGGCGGTGAGGTCATGGTTCATTGAAGATCAAGAGGTCGGGTGGATGAATGATGACACACTCATTTCAGGAATTTCATAGCAAGCAATCTCCATGGTAACAATGGAGTTGGACGTAGCATGATATCTATAACCTTTACAAACACTATAGTTTTGAAACATAGCAAAAGATAACTTCTTCTAAACCTAAGAACCCAACTTGAAAGTAGATTTGCAAGGAGGATTATGTATAGCTAAAAGACCCCAAGCAGCTCTGCGCTTGGAAGGGCTCACCAGAATCCACTCAGCATCACATTCCTTCTTCCAAACTTTGAACTCACGGACCCAATTAGGTCCTCCATTACCCCTAAGATGAAAGCAACATTTGAATTGGAGGCAAGAGAAGGATCTTAAATCCACAATGTAAAAATCAACCTCCTTGCAAGAAACGGTTAAATTGAATACATTGTCACCAATGGCTGAGACCATGAGATTAATGGCAGAACCTCCTAATGCCGATTCAAGTGTGGACACTAAATGAGACCACTAGAGTGAAGGATTCCATGTTCTCCATAGGATGGACTGTGAGGCCCGACGCATTATAGATCTCATCAGCCAAAACTCTACTCTTGGAGAAATCCAAGCCAAGAGTAGATCCAGAAGAGGAATCAATCACCGTCGGTATGAGGATGTAGATCAGGGACCACCGGAGAGGATGATTAGAGCAAAACCCGAAGTTACTAGGACTGTGTGGAGATCGCCAAAGTGTTATGGTTTAGGGGCGGGTGGGTGGTGGGTGGGTGCGCCATAGTGGTCTATATTGAATTATTGAAATGATAATAAAGATGAGTAATAGGAGATGATCATTGCCTTCCAAAATAACAACATTAAAGAATGTTATCCCCAATTCATTTAATTATGTAAGCAATGGCATAACTTTGTCTTCCTAGTGTAAAGTATAAATCATGATCACCCCGGTGCTTAACCAAGCACTTGACTCATACTTTTTCATGCATTTTAGCCTTTTTAACTTCACTCAATATCTAAGCATTAGCCACGGACATTCAACACTTTAGGTGGAAGTGGAATAGAATCTTGGCAATGATTCATAAGAGAATATAAAAACAAGGATAGTCTCGCACTAACTAGGCACATGGTTAGGCTATGGAGATGCCCTTCAATCGGTATCGGTGCGAGGTGTAGGGATTGCCATGCAACTTTTAATGCACTAACGCTATAAGTATATGAAATCTCTCTGCTGAAACTGAGTGGATGTGCATCTAACCTAACTTCATTGTGAAGAACTCGGGTAATTAAGGAACCCATAAATGAAATATGCAAGCTAAGTTATATATTTATTCTCACTAGTATATGAATGTAACTAAACATGAGGACTCTTAATATGAACAATATGGTGCTACTTTGAAGCATGATACGTCTTAAACGTATCTATATTTTTGATGGTTTCACGCTGATATCTTGTCATCTTTGGATGTTTTATGTACCTTTTATATTTTTTTGGGCCTAACTTATTAATTCAGTGCCAAGTGCCAGTTCCTGGTTTTTCTGTGTTTTTGGCTCTTTTCAGATCTGATTTTGGAACGGAGTCCAAACGGAATAAAATCCCCAAAATAATTTTTTTCCCGATCGGAAGAAGATCAGGGGGCTTGTGGGCCAAGCCAGGAGGGCTACAGGGAGCCCACAAGCTCCCACTCCGCCACCAGGGGCGGCGGTGGGCAGGCCTGTGGCCTCCCTGGCGCCCCCCTGACCTAGATCTTGCGCCTATATATTCCCTAAAAATCAGAAAAAAATCAAGGGATCCACGAAAATACTTTTCCGCCGCCGCAAGCTTCCGTTTCCGCGAGATCTCGTCTGGAGACCCTTCCCGGTGCCCTGCCGGAGGGGACTTTGGAGTTGGAGGGCTTCTTCATCATCATCATCGCCCCTCCAATGACTCGTAAGTAGTTCACTTCAGACCTACGGGTCCACAGTTAGTAGCTAGATGCCTTCTTCTCTCTCTTGGATCTTCAATACAAAGTTCTCCATGATCTTCATGGAGATCTATCCGATGTAATCTTGTTTGGCGGTGTATTTGTCGAGATCCGATGAATTGTGGATTTGTGATCAGATTATCTATGATATATATTTGAGTCTTTGCTGATTTCTTTTATGCATGATTTGATATCCTTGTAAGTCTCTCCGAGTCTTGGTTTTTTTCTGGCCAACTAGATATATGATTCTTGCAATGGGAGAAGTGCTTGGTTTTGGGTTCTTACCGTGTGGTGACCTTTCCCAGTGACAGTAGGGGAAGCAAGGCACACATCATGTAGTTGCCATCAAGGGTAACAAGATGGGCTCTGTCGTAGATATGAGATTGTCCATCTACATCATGTCATCTTGCTTAAGGCGTTACTCTGTTCTTTTGGACTTAATACACTAGATGCATGTTGGATAGCGATCGACGTGTGGAGTAATAGTAGTAGATGCAGAAAGTATCGGTCTACTTGTTTTGGGCGTGATGCCTATAGATATAATCATTGCCATAGATGACGTCACGACTTTCCGCGGTTCTATCAATTGCTCGACAATAATTTGTTCACCCACCGTCTACTTGCTTTCATGGGAGAAGCCACTAGTAAACACTACGGCCCCCAGGTCTATTCACATCTATCGTTTCCACTTTCGCTTTTACTTTGCTTTGTTACTTTGTTGCTTTCAGTTCTCACTTGGCGAACAATCTATAAGGGATTGACAACCCCTTCATAGTGTTGGGAGCAAGCTTTTTGTGTTTGTGCACGTACTTGTGATACTCCTTCACTGGATCGATACCTTGGTTCTCAAACTGAGGGAAATACTTACCACCACTGTGCTACATCACCGTTTCCGCTTCGAGGGAACACGAACGCAAGGCTCCAATGCCACGGGGGAAATCTTTTGCATATTTTCCTAGGAAGTCCCTTAAGGCGTAGCCGTAGCAGAAGGATTCCTGGTGCCGTTGCTGAGGAGTGTCAAGCAACACTCCTATTTCTGGTGCCGTTGGAAGGTCTTTTGTTGCAATAGCAGACGTATTTCTGGCGCCGTTGCCGGGGAGGAGAGATCTATCCAAGTATGTCTCACAAACTCATCTCTTGCATTTATTTTTTTGCCAGTTGCCTCTCGTTTTCCTCTCCCCCACTTCACATTCGCCATTTTCATTTGCCTTTTTCTTTTCCCGTTTTCTTTTGCCTTTTGCCATTTTCCTTTACTGGTTTTCTTGCTTGCTTGTGTGCTTGTTTGTTTGTTGAAGTCATCATGGTTGAAAACACCAAACTTTGCGACTTCTCGAGTTCCAATAATAATGATTTTATTAGTACTCCGATTGCTCCCGCCACTAGTGCGGAATCGTATGAAATCAACGCAACTTTGCTGAATCTTGTTATGAAAGAGCAATTCTCTGGCCTTTCTAGTGAAGATGCTGCATCCCATCTCAATACCTTCATTGAGCTTTGTGATATGCAAAATAAAAGAGATATGGATAATGATTTGATTAAGTTGAAACTTTTTCCTTCCTCGTTGCGAGATCGCGCAAAAACTTGGTTTTCTTCTTTGCCTAAAAATAGTATCGATTCTTGGGATAAGTGCAAAGATGCTTACATATCAAAGTATTTTCCGCCGGCTAAGATCATCTCCTTACGTAACGATATCATCAATTTCAAGCAACTTGATCATGAACACGTTGCACAATCTTGGGAGAGTATGAAGCTTATGATTAGAAATTGTCCCGCTCATGGCTTGAGTTTGTGGATGATTATACAAATCTTTTACGCTGGCTTGAATTTCGCTTCTCGCAATATCTTGGACTCCACCTCAGGTGGAACGTTCATGGAAATCACGTTAGGAGACGCTACAAAACTCCTAGACAATATCATGACCAACTACTCTTAGTGGCACACTGAAAGGTCGCCTGCTGGCAAAAAGGTACACGCTATAGAAGAGATTAAGTCGCTTAGTGCTAAGATGGACGAGTTGATAAATTTGGTTGCGAGTAGAAACACTACTTTAGATCCTAATGACATGCCACTATCTTCCTTGATTGAGAGTAGCAACGCTAGTTTGGACGTGAATTTTGTTGGTAGGAACAATTTTGGCAACAACAATGCTTTTAGAGGAAACTATGTTCCTAGGCCTTTTCCTAGTAACTCCTCTAACAATTATGGCAATTCCTACAACAACACTTATGGAAATCACAACAAATTACCCTCCGATTTAGAGAGTGATATCAAAGAGTTCATCAACTCTCAAAAGATTTTCAATGCGTCCATAGAGGAAAAACTACTCAAAATAGACGATTTGGCTAAAAGCATTGATAGGATGTCTTGTGATATTGATGCTTTAAAAGTTAGATGCGCTCCTCCCAAGGTCAACTTGGATGAAACTTTGAAAGCTATGCGTGTCTCCATGAATGAGAGCAAAGAAAGAACCACCCAAATTCGCGCTAGGCATGAATGGTTTAAAAGGGTGCGTTCTAGTGATGCAAATCACGAAGATCTTAAAGTGCTTGGTGTGTCTCCTCTTGAATCTTTGTTTTCGCATGTCAAACCTTTTGATGGAGGGGCTTGATATGAATCCACTTTGGTTGAAAAACGTCCCAATGATTCGGAGTCCACCTATCTTGATGATGAAGGTGTGGAGAGTGGAGTAGAAGAAATAAAAATTTTGGGTAGTAATGAAACTCCCACTTTGGATTTCAAGGAATTCAATTATGATAATTGCTCCTTGTTTGAATGCATTAATTTGATGCAATCCATTGCAAACTCTCCACACGCTTATAGCCAAAGCAAAGCCTTTACCGCGCATATCGTAGATGCTATGATGAAATCTCTTGAAGAGAAGCTCGAACTAGAAGTCTCTATACCTAGAAAACTTCATGATGAGTGAGAACCTACTATCAAAAGCAAGATCAAAAACTATGAGTGCAAATCTTTGTGTGATTTGGGTGCTAGTGTTTCCGCGATTCCAAAGTCTTTATGTGATATTCTTGGTTTTCATGAGATTGATGAGTGTTCTCTTAATTTGCATCTTGCAGATTCTACTGTCAAGAAACCCATGGGAAGGATCGATGATGTTCTTATTGTTGCAAATAAGAACTATGTACCCGTGGATTTCATTGTACTTGACATAGATTGCAATCCTTCATGTCCCATTATTCTTGGTAGACCTTTCATAAGGACTATTGGTGCTATCATCGATATGAAGGATGAGAATATTACATTTCAATTTCCTTTGTAGAAGGGCATGGAGCACTTTCCTAGAAAGAAAATAAGATTGCCTTATGAATCTATGATGAGGGCTACTTATGGTTTGAGCACCAAAGATGACTATACGTGATTCCATCACCTTTTGCCTAGCTAAGGGCGTTAAACAAAAGCGCTTGTTGGGAGGCAACCCAACGAATCTATCCTTTTTCTTTCTGTTTTGTGTTTTCCACACTTTCATAATTCTGTTATGATTGTGTTTTTTGTGTTTCTATTTGCGTTTGTGCCAAGCAAAACCGTTATGATTAGTCTTGGGGATGATTGTTTGGTAATGTTGGAAAAGACAGAAACTTTCTGCTCACGAAAAGAAATTTCATTTTTTTTTCTGTAAGAGCTTTTGAGTTTACTCTTTTTGATGCTGATTGCTACACAAATTCTTCAGACTGTCGTAAGTTTTCAGAATTTTTGAAGTACGAGAAGTACACGAAATATACAGATTTCTACATACTTGTCTGCTGTTAACATATTCTGTTTTTGTTGTGTTGGTTGATTATTTTGATGAAACTATGGATAGTATCGGGGTGTATTAGCCATTGAAGATTGAGAATACAGTAACCCAACATCAGCACAAGTATAATTTAAGTTTGCTATAGTACCTAAGGAAGTGGTGGTTTGCTTTCTCATACTAATGTTATCACGAGTTTCTGTTTAAGTTTCGTGTTGTGAAGTTTTCAAGTTTTGGGTGAAGTTCTTATGGACAAAGAGATAAAGAGTGGCAAGAGCTCAAGTTTGGGGATGCCCAAGGCACCGCAAGAGATTCAAGGATGCCATAAAAGCCTAAGCTTGGGGATGCCCCGGGAAGACATCCCCTCTCTCGTCTTCAATCAATCGTTAACGTTACTTGGGGCTATATTTTTATTCACCACATGTTATGTGTTTTTGCTTGGAGCGTCTTGTATCATAGGAGTCTTCTATTTTTGTTGTGTCACAACCATCCTTGCTGCACACCTAGAGAGAGAGACCTGCACTCACCGTGATTTTGTCGAGCTTCACTTATATCTTTTGGTAGACAATTCAGCTCACATGTGCTTCACTTATATCTTTTGAGCTAGATACTTTTTCCCTTTGTGCTTCACTTATATATTTTGAGCTAGAAACTTTTGCTCTATGTGCTTCACTTATATCTTTCAGAGCACAGCAGTGCGTGGCTTGGTAGTTGATCTATGCTTTGAAAGTAGTCTCAAAAGGGGTAGTTATCCAAAGGGATACGAAAACTTCCACCTTCATGTGCATTGAATAGTTAGAGAAGTTTGATTCATCTCAATTAGTTTTGAGTTGTGGTTATGGTAATATTGAAGTTATGCTAGTAAGGTGTTGTGGATCTAGAAATACTTGTGTTGAAGTTAGTGATTCCCGTAGCATGCACGTATGGTGAACCGCTATGTGATGAAATATGAGCATGATTAGTCTATTGATTGTCATCTTTTCCGTGGCGGTCGGGATCGCGCGATGGTTTATACCTACCAACCCTTCCCCTACGAGTATGCGTTGAATGCTTTGTTTCGATTACTAATAAAACTTTTGCAACAAGTATATGAGTTCTTCATGACTAATGTTGAGTCCATGGTTTAGATGCACTTTCACCTTCCACCATCACTATCTTCTTAGTGCCGTGCAACTTTCGCCGGTGCACAAAACCCACCATTATCCTCCCTCGAAACAGCCACCATACCTACCTAGTATGGCATTTTCAAAGACATTCTGAGATATATTGTCATGCAACTACCACCATGACATGTGCCATCACGTCTACATTGCCATTGCATGATCGTAAGATAGCTAGCATGATGTTTCCATCAATGTCTATGCCTTGCTGGATCATTGCCACGGTACACTACCGAAGGCATTCCATATAGAGTCATCGTTGCTCTAAGTTTTGAGTTGAAAGTGTGATGATTATCATTGATGGAGCATTGTCCCATGTGAGGAAATAAAAGAGCAAAATAAAATAAAAATAATAATAATAATAAAAAGAGGCCAAAGAGCCCACCAAAAAAATTAAAAAATGAGAGAAAAAGAGAGAAGAGACAATGCTACCACCTTTCCACACTTGTGCATATTAAGCACCATGATCTTCATGATTGAGAGTCTCTCGTTTTGTCACCACCATATAGCTAGTGGGAAATTTTCATTATATAGCTTGGCTTGTATATTCCAATGATAGGCTTCCTCAAAATTGCCTTAGATCTTCATGAGCAAGCAAGTTGGATGTACAGCAACTAGTTTTCTTTAAGAGCTTTCACATACTCTTAGCTCTAGTGCATCATTTGTATGGCAATCCCTACTCATTCACATTGATATCTATTGATGAGCATCTCCACAGCTCATTGATATGCCTAGTTAATGTGACCATCTTCTCCTTCTTTTGTCTTGCAACCTCCACACCACTTATAGTGCTAAAACCATGGCTCACGCTCATGTATTGCATGAGAGTTGAAAAGGTTTGAGAAAGTAAAGGTGTGAAACAATTACTTGGCCAATACCGGGGTTGTGCATGATTTAAATTCGTTGTGCAATGATCATAGAGCATAGCCAGACTATATGCTTTTGTAGGGATAACTTCCTTTTGGCCTTGTTATTTTGAATGTTCATGATTACCTTGCTAGTTTGCTTGAATTATTACTGTCTCCATGTCAATAGCAAACTATTGTTTTGAACTAATGGATCTGAACATTCACGTCACATAAGAGGAGTTACAAAGGGCATCTATGCTAGGTAGCATGAAAGCATCAAAAATTCATTCTTTATCACTTCCCTACTCGAGGACGAGCAGGAGTTAAGCTTGGGGATGCTTGATACGTCTCAAACGTATCTATAATTTTTTATGTTTTCACGATGTTATGTTGTCATCTTTGGATGTTTTATGTACCTTTTATATCTTTTTTGGGACTAACTTATTAATTCAGTGCCAAGTGCGAGTTCCTGTTTTTTCTGTGTTTTTGGCTCTTTTCAGATCTGATTTTGGAACGGAGTCCAAATGGAATAAAATCCCCGAAATGATTTTTTTCCCGGACGGAAGAAGATCAGGGGGATTGTGGGCCAAGCCACGAGGGCTACAGGGAGCCCACAAGCTCCCACTCCACCACCAGTGGGGCGGTGGGCAGGCTTGTGGCCTCCCTGGCACCCCCCTGACCTAGATCTTGCGCCTATATATTCCCTAGAAGTCAGAAAAAATCAAGGGATCCACGAAAATACTTTTCTGCCGCCGCAAGCTTCCGTTGCCGCGAGATCTCATCTGGAGACCCTTCCCAGTGCCCTGCCGGAGGGGACCTTGGAGTTGGAGGGCTTCTTCATCATCATCATCGCCCCTCCAATGACTCGTGAATAGTTCACTTCAGAACTACGGGTCCGTAGTTAGTAGCTAGATGGCTTCTTATCTCTCTTGGATCTTCAATACAAAGTTCTCCATGATCTTCATGGAGATCTATCCGATGTAATCTTCTTTGGCGGTGTGTTTGTCGAGATCCGATGAATTGTGGATTTGTGATCAGATTATCTATGATATATATTTGAGTCTTTGCTGATTTCTTTTATGCATGATTTGATATCCTTGTAAGTCTCTCCGAGTCTTGGGTTTTTTCTCGCCAACTAGATCTATGATTCTTGCAATGGGAGAAGTGCTTGGTTTTGGGTTCTTACCGTGTGGTGACCTTTCCCAGTGACAGTAGGGGCAGCAAGGCACACATCATGTAGTTGCCATCAAGGGTAACAAGGTTGGCTCTGTCGTAGATATGAGATTGTCCATCTACATCATGCCGTCTTGCTTAAGGCATTACTCTATTCTTTTGGACTTAATACACGAGATGCATGCTTGATAGCGTTTGACGCGTGGAGTAATAGTAGTAGATCCAGAAAGTATCGGTCTACTTGTTTTGGACGTGATGCCTATAGACATAATCATTGCCATAGATGACGTCACGACTTTGCGCAGTTCTATCAATTGCTCGACAGTAATTTGTTCACCCACCGTCTACTTGCTTTCATGAGAGAAGCCACTAGTAAACACTACGGCCCCCGGGTATATTCACATCTATCGTTTCCACTTTCGCTTTTACTTTGCTTTGTTACTTTGTTGCTTTCAGTTCTCACTTGGCGAACAATCTATAAGGGATTGACAACCCCTTCACAGCGTTGGGAGCAAGCTTTTTTTGTTTGTGGAGGCACTTGTGATACTCCTTCACTGGATCGATACCTTGGTTCTCAAATTGAGGGAAATACTTACCACCGGTGTGCTACATCACCCTTTCCGCTTCGAGGGAACACCAACGCAAGGCTCCAAGGCCACGGGGGAAATCCTTTGCATATTTGCCAAGGAAGTCCCTTAAGGCGTAACCGTAGGAGAAGGATTCCTGGTGCCGTTGCTGAGGAGTGTCAAGCAACACTCCTATTTCTGGCGTCGTTGGAAGGTCTTTTGTTGCAGTAGCAAAGCACAAGTGTGGAAAAGGATAGTAATCCGTGATACGTCTCCAATGTATCAATAATTTATGAAGTATTCATGCCATATTTTCCTATGTTTACAATACTTTTATATGGTTTAAGTGTACTTTATACGATTTATTTAGAACTAACGCGGTCTGATATTCTTTTCAACAGAATTACGGTGGTGTTGTTTTTGTGTAGAAAATAAAAGTTCTCGAAATCACTCGAAACTATTTTATGATTTTTCTGGGGAAAATAAGAAATACCGGAGTGAAGAACCACCGGAAGGGGGACACCTATGGGCCACAAGACAATAGGGTGCACCCTGTTAGCTTTTGGGGCCCACGTGGCTCCAGCTGATGTGAGTCCAACGCTAAAAATTCCTAACAATCGAGAAACTCCCGAAATTTAACCTAGAACTTCTATTTTCCTGCCTCAACTCTGTGTATCAAAGAAAAAGTAATCAGGAGCCTTTGTGGTACCCTACCGGAGGGGTAAATCATCATTGATGGCCATCTTCATCATCTCGGCGGAGGCAATGACGAGGAGGGAGTAGTTCACCCTCACGGCTGAGGGTATGTACCAGCAGCTATGTGTTTGATCTCTCTCTCTCTCTCTCTCGTGTTCTTGAGATGTCCTGATATTGATGTATCATGGGCTTTGTTATGTAGGATTGAATATTGGATTTGAGATCACTTGATTTATGTCTTGTTACTCACCTTGCGGATTCCCGTGGTGACAATGGTGTAATCTATGCAGAGAGGTTGATACACGTCCTTGTCCTACTTTCTCCGATGGAAATCTTGGGGGTACTCTATGAAGTTCTTTGTGTTGGATTGAATATGATGAATCTGAAATTGTTTAATGCATGTCGAATAATTAACCCACGTATACTTGAGGTGGCATTGGAGTATCTATGTGACATTAGGGTTGATTTATATGTATCATAGGTGTTATTTTAGTACGAACTCTAAAGCTGTTTGTGACACCTATAGCAATAGCTCAATGGATTGATCAAAAAGGATAACTTTGAGGTGGTTTGCTGCCTACAACAATTTCATCTTATGTTCTCTGGTATTTACGAACTTTGGAGTGATTCTTTGTTGCACGTTGAGTGATGATCATATGATTCTATTATGTTAGCATTGTTGAGAGACTGCACTAGTGAAAATATGAACCGCAGGCCTTATTTCTAAGCATTTATAAAATGTTTTGCTCGCTGTTTGCCACCTTCTACCTTGCTGTTTTTATTTATGCAGATTATAAAAATCCATTTTTACTATCGACACTACACTTGTATCACCATCTCTTCGCCGAACTAGTGCACCTATAAAATTTTCCATTGTATTGGGGACACAAGAGATTTCTTGTATTTTATTGCAATGTTGTTTGAGACAGACCTTCTTCATTCTACACCTCCCATGGATTAGTAAACCTTAGGTCATTGACTTGAGGAAAATTTGATGTTGTCCTACAGAACTCTGCACTTGGAGGCCCAACAAAGTCTACAAGAATAAAGTTGCGTAGTAGACAAAAAGCTCTTTTCTCGCGCTGTTGCCGTGGAGGTGAGTACTTGAAGGTATATCTTTAGATATTGCAATTAAATCTTTTAATTTCTTATTTTTCACCAGTTCGGTTTTATAAAAGAAAACTACACAAAAAATGGAGTTTAGGTTTCCTCAACTACTTCACCTTTTAAATGTCTTTCGTGAAAATGATGGTTTGGAAAATTGCGCTCAATTGTTAGAGGAAAATTTTATAAAAATGCTTAATGTGAAATCCTTGAATAATGAGCTAGATAGAAATATTTTTGGTATGAATTCTATGAATATTGATGTTACTAATGATATGCAAAGCCACAAGCTTGGAGATGCTATGTTTGATGAAGATGATATTTTTAGTCCCCGAAGTTTTGATGAGCAAATTTATTACGATGAAAGCATGCCTCCTATTTATGATGATTATATTGATGAAAGTGGTTATAGAAGCAACTCTACGTACTTATGATCCCACTATTTTTAAGGGTGTTGAATATTATTGGAATAATGATGAAAGTGGATTTGGAGAGGTCACGACTTTATTTTGTGATGAACCCACTATTTTGGAAGAGGTCGCAACCCACTATGACAACAAAGGTGTTGTCTATGATGATTATGGTGATGCCACATATTCTATAAAGAGTAAGAATAACCATGAAACTTGTCATCGTGATTTTAACTTTCAATTGGTTTATGCCACTCAAGTATCACATGATAGTTATTTTTTTGAGTTTGCTCCCACTATTATGAATGAGAAGAAATTTGCTTATGTGGAGAGTGATAATTTTTCTATGCTTGTGGATCATGAAGATAATGATTTACGTGATAGTTATATTGTTTAAGTCCTTCATGATGCTACTGAAAATTATTATGAGAGGGGAAGACATGCTTATGTATATTTCAATAATATCAAGTTTCCTCCCTATGGGTTCAACGTTTTCAAGTCATGCTTGTTTCGCTTCCCTGTGAAAATTGATTATTGCGACAATATATTGTTTGCTTGCAAAATTACTATCCACAAGAAGTGGGTTAGACTTAAATGTGCTTGCCATGTGATCCATGATGCTCTCTCGCATGTTTGAATTATTACTTTTTATGTGAGCATCATTGAAATCATCATGCCTGGCTAAAAGGCTTTAAATAAAAGTGCTTGTTGGGAGACAACCCAACACTTATACTTTCTGTTTTTGAGTGTTCACATGATTAACATACTGTAGTAATCATGTTTTGTGTATTTTATTTCAATAAGGATCAAATTAAAGCCTTTGAGATAGTGTGGATACCTGTTTGTTTGATTCTGTGCAAAAACAAAAAAATTATGTCCAGTACAGAATTTCTCTGATTTTACTAGAGAGTCAAAAAATTCTGAAACTTTTATACAGATTTTATATGCAAATTCTCTGCATTATCCTACGTTTCCATAATTTATAAAGATAGGAAAGTATGGATTAATTTTAGATCATTAGAGATTGTTCTGTTTTAGACGGATTCTGTTTTGCATGCAAAGTTGCTTCTTTTAGTGTTTTCATAACTTACATTTAGTGAAATAAATTATGGTAATAATATAATGTAGTAAGTATAATTTTATAACCAATATTAATCTTGCCTTGATAGCACCTAAGTGAATGATCTATCTTTATTACACTAACCTTCTCATGAAGTTTTGTTAAGTTGTGTGTGATTGAAGTTTTCAAGTTTTGGGTGAGATATCGATATGAGGAGAATAAGGGTCAGAAACAACCTAAGCTTGTGGATTCCCAAGGGACCCGAAGAAAATATCCAAGGAAAACTCAAATGTCTAAGCTTGGGGATAACCCGGAAGGCATCCCCTCTTTCGTCTCGAGCATTTTCGGCATATCTTACATGGAGCTATATTTTTATTCATCACATGATATGTATTTTGCTTGGAGCTTCATTTTATTTTGTTAGTATTTGTTTTATGTTATTTATAATATTTTGTCAATAAAAAAGTTCCAATAATGGCCTTTATAATGCTTGAATTGCATGTGTGATATGTGTTGTACAAAAACAGAAAAATTTGTTGTAGTCTTTGAATTATTTTATTTTACTAGAACATGGAAATTATATTTAAATTTTATACAATACTATAATACAAATTACTTATCATTTCCTCAAGTTTCATATTTTTTGGATATACACAAGTACACTTGTTAAATTAATTGCTATAGACTATACTTTTTGGACATATTGCTATCAAAGTTTTGATATCTACTTATCCTAGATATTCCGTGGCCTATATTGGTATATATAAATTTCGGAAATGATAGTATACATTACCTAATTTTTTCAAATTATTATGCAACTTGTCTTGGAAGTACATGAAGTGTTGATTTATGCTTATGTTTACTAACCTATCTCATGAGTTCTTTTCGAGTTTTTTGTGGATGAAGTTTTTGAGACTTAGGTGAAACTAGGATATGAGAGGATTGAACAAGATAAAAAATCTCAAGCTTGGGGATTACCAAGGCACCCCAACTAAATATTTCAAGAAGTTTCAAGCATCTAAGCTTGGGGATGCTATGCGTCCCACTTATCTTCATCAAACAAATATTAGTTTGCCTATGTTGAGCCCTAAATTTTAATTGTCCACATGATATGTGTTGTTCTTGGAATGTATTTGCATTTTCTTTGATGTTCTGAAAATCTTAATTGAGAGAGAGAGATTCCTCAAATAGCTACTCAATTGTTTGAGTGCTCATTGAGATTCACTTATATCTTTTGAGAGTAGTTTGATGTTTAATCTTGTGCTACGCTTATATCATAACAGTAAATTGTGAATGAGTGAAATGCAATAAATCTGAAATTATCGATGTGCTTTATGCTTTATAGTAGTTTCACATTTCGTTTAGAAAGTACAATCTATTGAATTTTGACAATCACAATATTTGTCATACAAGCAATTCATGAATAGTTAGTGTAAGAAAGAGAACTTTCACATACAAATATATTATCTTGCACATATTTTATGATTGTGAATACCCATTAATTATTCTCAACCTCGATAAAATAGTTGAAGTTGGACAAGGAAGACAATGTAATGGTTAGGTTTGGTATATTTGCATAGAAGTTATATCATTATGGATCCTCCAACATGTGGTGCTTCTTTAGAACCTTTTGGTAGCCAAAACTTCGTACCAAGTAGAGATAATACTTGTGCATCCAAATCCTTGAGCCAAGTTTCTTCCATGAGAGTCCACCATACCTACCTCTATATGTGTCGGGCCTTTGTTACTCGGGGTACCCAGGCTCGTCTGCCTGCGGCCCAAGACACCGCACGCCCCGTGGGCTATGGTTGACCTGCTATAAGATTTCGTGGGGGAGGCCCTCGCGAGCCTGTCCCCGCTTTGTGAGCCACGTGTCAGCAAAATTTGGAAGTGACCATGCATTGCCCATTTGCAAAGAAACCTCCCGAGGCTGCCCTCGAGGCCTTCACGAGGCGGGATAAACAAGAGTGAGCCGACGGAGCCGCGCAGCCTCGCGCTATCACGCGAGAGATGCGCATTGTGCGAGGTGGTTCTAGGAGGTATGCGAGCAGGCACTGAGGAGGAGGTTTTACACTTTTGTGCTAAGTGAGAAGGTCCATCGCAAGTCCCCAAAGCGATCCCTAAGTTTTTTCTATTCGGTGCAAGAAGACTAGGGCCGGGGGCTCGTCAGGACGGAGGTCATCCCCGAGCCCACCTGCGCGTCACAGCAGGAACCTTTTGCAAGTGAAGACCGCTTTAGTCAAGATATGGTGCAGTTGTGTCTCCTTTCAAATTGTCCGTTATGGTAACCCTTCCCGTCGGGTGTGTTCTCGGGGGAATAGGGCCGAGTCTAGTATAAGAGAAAACAGGTTGCCACTGTAGGAGGGCACGAACCCAAGAGCTAGCAAGAACACACCCTTGTACTCTCTCTCACCCTAAAGCAATCCAGAAAAGCAGGAGTAGGGCTTTACACCGTGAGGTGGCCTGGACCTAGGTAAACTGTCGTGTCCATTGTCCTTCTTCCTTAACTCGAACACGCCGGAGTGATGCTTTGAGGTTGCGGAGTAGAGTAGGGAGGTAGAGCTTGCACACCCCATAGTTCGAACCTTTTGGGTCCCCGGAGCCCTGATGTCCCACAAGTATAGGGGATCAATCATAGTCCTTTCAATAAGACTGTCGAACCCAACGAGGAGTAGAAGGAAATGATAAGCAGTTTTCAGCAAGGAATTCTCTACAAGTGTTGTAAGTAACAGAGATAGATTGTTTTGTAGCAAGATAATCCGTAACAAGTGACAAGTAACAATAGTCGCAAATGTGCAGCAAGGTAGCCCAATCCTTTTTATAGCAAAGGACGGGCCTGAAAGTTCTCTTATATAAAGCAAGTGCTCCCGAGAACACAAGAGAGTTTTTGTCTAGTCATGTTCATCATATTAAGTTAATTCTCATTCGCTAATTTGATGATTTCATATGTGGGTGGACTGGTGCTAAGGTGTTGTTCTTACTTGAACTAACAACCTACTTTTGTTTACCCCCTCTCTCAAGCATCTGCAACTACAAAAGAAGAATTAAGATAAATCTAACCATAGCATGAAACATGTGGATCCAAATGAGCCCCTTATGAAGCAATACATAAACTAGGGTTTATGCTTCTGTCACTCTCGCAACCCATCATCTATTTGTTACTCCACAATGACTTCTCTTAGGCCCATAGCATGGTGAAGTTTCATGTGGTCAGCATTCACATGAAACCACTAAGAGAAGTAATAACATCCATATCATCAAAATATCGAATGAACACCAACATTATGTGATTACTTATAACAAGACTTCTCCCATGTCCTCAGGAACAATAATTACTACTCATACATCATCAACATGTTCAAGATGAGAGGTGTAATAATAATAATAATAATAATAATAATAATAAAGGATCTGAACATAATATCTTCCACCAAGTAATCCAACAATCATCAACTACAAGATGTAATCAAGACAAGTAGTAATCCATAGGTACCAATCTGAGGTTTTGACACAAAGATTTAATACAAGAGATGAACTAGGGTTGGAGATGAGATGGAGTTGGTGAAGATGTTGACGAAGATTGGTCCTCCCATGTAGGAGGAAGAGTTGGTGATGACGATGGCTTCAATTTCTCCCTCCCGGAGGGGAATTCCCCCGGCAAAATCTCTATGTCGGAGAGCAAAAGGGCCTCTACCCAGGTTTCTACATCGAGACAGCGACACTTCATCCCGAAAGATAACTTGTGTTTTTTATATGGTAAAACACACCATATAGGAAAAGATGGTCACCAGAGGGCCATATGGGGCCCCATAAGACATGAGGGCGCGTCCACGGGGCGCCCTATTGGCTTGTGCCCAGCTGGTGGCCCCTCTCCGGTATATTTTTGCCCGTGAAATTCTCAAATCTTCCAGAAAAATCCTCCGTAAAGTTTAAGTTCATTTGGAGCAAGTTGATTTTTTGCCTTTTTCTCGGTTACCAGTTCCACAATTCTAATTTCCATATATTTCCCTCTCACTGATGTACCTTGCATATTCAAAAATAAAGAGAATAATAATTGTATGATAATAAGGATAATGGGTAGGGTCAACACAAATATCAATATTAATACATGATGCAAAATGAGTGTATCAACTCCCCCAAGCTTAGAACTCGCTTGTCCTCAAGCGAAAGCCAAGCTCGAAAATAATGACCACAAGATTTGAGAGATATGTGTCGATAAAACCAGAATACGAGCATGAGAGCATCATGAATATTATCATAGCATAAAGTATTTTATCATATAGCTTTTCATAAACAAGTAAAAGATAGGCCCTTCGCAGAGGGAAGCAGAGATTGTCATCCGATTTTAATTTGTTGGATGTGCAAAATCTCAATGCAAGGGAACATAACTTTATATTGCCCCTTATGGTAACAAACTTTATTATGCATTGTGTCGCTTTTATTTCTTTTCCATCACAAGATCATACAAAAGCTTATTTTCCCTTGCAATAATAGATCATATATGTTTAGGAGCAATTTTTATTGCTTGATGCACGGATGATAACTTACTTGAAGGATCTTACTCAATCCATAGGTAGGTATTGTGGACTCTCTTGGCAAGAAATTGTGTTCTAGGGTTATGGATGCACAAGTAGTATCTCTACTTGGTGTAGAATTTTTGGTCTAACAAAGGATCTAAGGCAAGCATCACATGTTGAAGGATCCAAGACCATATCACTTCTATGCGAATATAAATTACCATGATCATTACGTTTGTTTTCCATGTCCAACAACAACACTTGATCACTATATAATATTTTACGAAGGATCACAATCATAAAAGACATCCATGATAGTGTATTTATATGTGAGTCTCCTCTCCTCTATCATAATCTTTCTTAGATTGCAACAATGACTAATACTATGTTTGTTTACTATCAACAACTTTTATCACTTGTACCCTTTTTGTGTGATGTCATTACTTCTCATGGGATGAGCATATGATCTCTATCTTTCCTTTTATTGACATGCTATGATGATGGGTGCCCTCAGTAAACCACCAAAACTCAACTAATCTTTATTATATATCCCGCATACTTGATTACAAGGATAGATGGAGATCAAAGCAAAAATCCTAATAAAAGCAAATCTGAAATTTATTTCTCTAAATCATGAAGCAACTAAGGACATAACTAAAATAGATAGTAATGATGATGGAAATGATGGTGATACGATACCGAGGCACCTCCCCCAAGCTTGGAACAAGCCAAGGGTGATGCCCATACCCAAGTACTCAAGCGTCCTTCTTAGTTGATGGTGGTGGTGTAGAAACATTCTTCTTCTCCAACTTACATCAGAGGATGAAATTGTCCTCCGATGAAATTGTCCTCCCTCAAGTCATCGTTCTCTTGCTCGAGCTTCAATATCTTTTTGCACAATGCCATCTTGCTTACCTGCAGAAAACGTTTTTGGGATAAATTGATCCTTAGATTTCATTACCCTATTTGGTAGACTAGACTTCTTAAGTTCCACATGCATATCTTCGGGTTGAGGTAGTGGAACTTCATCTTCATCTGATGTGGCTTCCTTTGTTTCCTCCAAATCATTGTCCTGCTAATCATCAGTGGACCAAAGATAGGGATAGATGTCCCCAAAGATCTTTGGGTCTGAAATATAGTGGAAGACGTAGCTCTCTCCATTTGAATCTTGAGACGACACATTCTAAGGCCTGCCAGAAAACAACTTGAAATAAGAGCAGAAGAGAAACTCACGATGCGGTGATCAAAACACCCGGTATCATATATATTAAATTTTTCCACGTAGAAAACGTGATTGATACGTCTCCGTCGTATCTACTTTTCCAAACTCTTTTGCCCTTGTTTTGGACTCTAATTTGCATGATTTGAATGGAACTAACTCGGACTGACGCTGTTTTCAGCAGAATTGCCATGGTGTTGTTTTTGTGCAGAAATGAAAGTTCTCGGAACGTCCTAAAAATTTACGGAGATTTTTCTAGAATAAAAGAAAAATACCTGCGCAAAGATCCACGTGAGGGGGTGTGCTAGTGGGCCACAAGCCCACACGGCGCGGCCACCCCCCTAGGTCGCGCCATGCAGGCTTGTGGGGCCCACGTGGCACCACCGCCCCCAATCTCAGTCCTATATCTTCCGTTTCTCCTGGAAAAAAAATCAGAGAGAAGGTTTCATCGCGTTTTGCGATACGGAGGCGCCGCCACATCTTGTTCTTCATCTCGAGAGCACATCTGGAGGCCGTTTCGGGCTCTGGAGAGGGGAAATCGTCGCCATCGTCATCATCAAACTTTCTCCATCGACAATTCCATGATGCTCTTTATCGTTCGTGAGTAATCACATCGTAGGCTTGCTGGACGGTGATGACTTGGATGAGATCTATCATGTAATCGAGTTAGTTCTTGACGGGGATTGATCCCTAGTATCCACTATGTTCTAGATTGATGTTGCTACTACTTGGCTATGCTTAATGCTTGTCACTAGGGCCCGAATGCCATGATTTCAGATCTGAACCTATTATGTTATCGCCAATATATGTGTGTTTTAGATCCTATCTTGCAAGTTGTAGTCACATACTATGTGTTATGACCCGGCAACCCCGGAGTGAAAATAGCCGGAACCACTCCCGGAGATGACCATAGTATGAGGAGTTCATGTATTCACCGCGTGTTAATGCGTTGGTCCGGTTCTTTATTAAAAGGAGAACCTTAATATCCTGTAGTTTCCATTAGGACCCCGCTGGCACGGGAGGGATGGACAATAGATGTCATGGAAGTTCTTTTCCCTAAGCACGTATGACTACATACGGAATACATGCCTACATTAGATTGATGAACGGGAGCTAGCCACATATCTCTCTGTGTTATAGCTGTTACATGATGAATCACATCTGTCATACTCATCCATCACCTATCCACTGCCTATGAGTCTTTTACTAGTGGTCCTCGCTACGTTACTTTGCCTAGGTTTGTCCCTTGCTACAAGAGGGATTGGGACACTTTGCTGCTGTCACTACTGCTGTTACTTTGTTGCTAATGTCGCTACTGCTGTTACTTGTTACTTTGCTGCTGTTGTTGCTACTCCACTGTTACTTGTTGCAAGACTTTGTTGGCACTAATCTCCCGTCAACGTGCCTTTTTCTGGTGCCATTGCTGGGAATTGCCAAAGCTTTTTCTAGTGTCGTTGCTATCGTACTACCTTGCTACAGATACTTCGCTTGTAGACACTAATCTTTCAGGTGTGGTTGAATTGACAACTCAGCTGCTAATACTTGACAATATCCTTTAGCTTCCCCTTGTGAGCGAATCAATAAATTTGGGTTGAATACTCTACCCTCGAAAACTGATGTGATCAATTACGCTTGTGGGACATCAAGGCTATTTCTGGCGCCGTTACCGAGGAAGCACATCTATATTCTCTGAGTCACTTGGGATTGACGTCTGCTGATCACTATGAGGAATCCGAAAGATCCAAGAACTAAGATCCTGCCTTCCACTACGAGGAGAGGTAAGGAACTGCCATGTAGCTCGGCACTTGATTCACCTTCAGTTTTGAGTAAGTTTGCGACTTCGCCTCCTGCTAGAAATCTTGATATGTCGCATGTGCCTGATGATGCTATGCTTGATACTATGCATGATGATGCTATGCTTGATACTATGCCCGATGATGCTATGCTTGATACTGCTTTGCCACTTGGTGCATTCCTTGATGCACATATTGCTAGAGTTGCTGCTAGATGTGATGATACTTCTGAAACTGTTGATACTATTGAAGTAGAACCTGCTACTATGCCTGAATTGCCTGTTATGCCTGATACGCACTATGTTATGGAGGGAGAGATAGCTGAGGATTTTCTTGCGTGTAAGGATAGCTATGATGTCGAGAATCTTCTACGCAAGTGGAAAGAAAAATGTCTGAACGCTAGGATGAAATACGACCCGAAGTTTGCCACTTCACCTATCTTTGTGACCGATAAGGATTATGAATTCTGTGTCAACCCTGAGTTAATCACTCTATTCGAATCTGATCCTTTTCACGGTTATGAATCTGAAATGGTTGTAGCCCATCTTACCAAACTACACGATATAGCCACCCTATTCACTAGTGAGGAAAAGATCCGCCACTACTATATGCTCAAGTTGTTTCCTTTCTCGCTAAAGGATGATGCTAAGACCTGGTTCACTTCTCTTGCTCCTGGATGTGTGCGTAGCCCAGAGGATATGGTCTACTACTTCTCTGAAAAATATTTCCCTGCCCATAAGAAGCAAGCTGCCTTGCAGGAAATATACAACTTTGCTCAAGCTGAAGAAGAGAGTCTCCCACAAGCTTGGGGGAGGCTTATCCAGCTACTGAATGCTTTGCCTGATCACCCTCTTGAGAAGAATGAAATACTTGATATCTTATATAATGGACTTACCGATGCTTCCAAAGATTACCTAGATAGTTGTGCCGGTAGTGTTTTTAGGGAATGAACTGTAGAGCAGGCTGAGATTCTGTTGAACAACATCTTGTGCAATGAGAATGCTTGGACTATTCCCGAACCACCTCCTAAGCCAACTCCGAAGAAAAGAGGTATTCTATTCCTTAGTCCTGAAGATATGCAAGAAGCCAAGAAATCTATGCGAGAGAAAGGCATTAAATCTGAAGATGTCAAAAATCTACCACCTATCGAAGAGATCCATGGTCTTGATAACCCGATACAAGTAGTAGAAGTAAATTCTCTGCGTAGGTTTGATGAGAGTGATATTCCTTTTGATAAACCTGCTAGCCTATGCTTGGATGAATTTGATAACTTCGTTGTCAAACAACAAAGTTTCAGTGATTATGTTAGCAGACAATTGGAAAAGAATGCTCGTATGCTTAGTCATTTAAGTGCTTGTGTGGATAAAAATGTCAATGATCTTAAGCTTCTGAGTAAGCATGCCTCTATGGTTACTACTCAGGTAGAACAAGTACTTAAAGCTTAGAATGACCTGCTCAAAGAGTTGAATGACAATTCCGTTAGAGTCGTCACTAGAGGCGGTAGAATGACCCAGGAACCTCTGTATCCCGAGGGTCATCCGAAGAGAGTTGAACAAGAGTCTCAAGGAGTTAGCACTGATGCACCTAGTCATCCTAGATAGAAGAAGAAAGATGATAGGAACCTGCACGCTAGCAACCCTCTTGCTGCTACCCCTGAGAGTCCAAACGATGCCTCTGTCTCTGATGCTGAAACACAATCTGGTGATGAACCTGATCCTAATGATAGTATCAATGGTGATGTTCATGAAGATGCTCAACCTAGCAATGATAAGGATTTGGAGATTGAACCGAGTGTTGATCTTGATAACCCACAACCTAAGAATCATAGATCCGATAAGAATGACTTCATTGCTAGGAAGCATGGTAAAGAAAGGGAGCCATGGGTTCAGAAACCTATGCCCTTTCCTCCCAAACCATCCAAGAAAAAGGATGGTGAGGATTTTGAGCGCTTTGTTGAAATGATCAGACCTGTCTTTCTGCAGATGCGTTTGACATATATGCTCAAGATGTCTCCGTATGCGAAGTACATGAAAGATATTGTGACTAATAAGAGGAGGATACCTGATCTTGAGAACGCCGCCAAGCTTGCTAATTACACTTTCAAGGGTGGAACTCCAAAGAAACTAGGTGATCCCGGTGTGCCCACTATACCTTTGTCCATTAAAGGCAACTACGTTAGAACTGCGTTATGCGACCTTGGAGCCGGTGTTAGTTTTATGCCTCTCTCTCTTTATCGTAGGCTTGAACTGGATAAGTTGACACCCACTGAAGTCTCTCTGCAAATGGCCGACAAATCAACTGCTTTCCCTATCAGCATTTGCGAGGATGTGTCTGTTCTGGTTGCTAACACCACTATCTTAACAGACTTTGTTATCTTGGATATTCCCGAGGACGATGCCATGGCTGTCATCCTCGGAAGACCCTTTTTAAACACTGCAGGGGCTGTTATAGATTGCAACAAAGGCAATGTCACTTTCCATACCAACGTTAATGAGCATACGGTGCACTTTCCGAAGAAACAATATCGAGTACATTGCATCAATGCTATCGAAAAAACTTCATTGATTCTTATCGGGAGCTTTGAATGCCCTATTCCTCGTGTCAAGATGAAGTATGATTTGCTTGTTGGGGAGATACATATCCCCATTGAGGTGACCTAGTGACTATTCGTAAATTCTCCGTTCTCTTTTGCGATTCGAAAAGGTTTGTCAAAGAGGCTTGATGAACGTCATTGCCGGATTTTCTTTCGATGGCCATGAGATGGATGAATCGAGGAGTCACAAACCTGTGTTCCAAGCTTTCACCTTCGGTTTCTTAGAAGAAAAATGATAGATTTAGTTTAGTTTTCCCTATTTTCTGTCTTAGCGTCCGGTGGAAAAGTACCCCGAAAATCAAAGTGCTCCGAACGTTGTGAAAATCTAGTATGAGTTTTTCTGGAATATTTGAAAAATACTAGGACAAAGAGTCTGTCTGGGGGCCACACGAGTGGGCCACAAGCCCTAGGGGCGCGGGCACCCCCGTGGCCACGGCACCCAGGTTTGTGGGGACCACAGGCACCCCCTCCACTCATTCTTGCTCTCATCTTCTGCTCCTACCTCCAGAAAAAATCGTTTCCCCGTGTTCTTGCTCCTCTTGCTGGGATTTTCGATTTCTTTGCTCAAATCACCATCCTCCGAATTATTTTGGGGATATTACTCCTTGGTAAGTGACTCCTCCATTGGTCCAATTAGTTTTTTCTCTAGTGACTTATACTCCGCGTATTTTTGCTGCATTGGTGACCATGTTCTTGAGCTTTTTATGCTGATTCTAGCTGGTCCCAAGTAGTTTTGATGCGTAATATGGTCTCTACGCACTTGTGGCAGTAGTTGCTACAAGTTTAGTTGAACCTTGTTCACCTTTCCTTTGGATCACAGAAAATTTCAGAAAAGGAAGATGTTCAGGAGAAACTTCCATGGTGGTTCCTCAAGCAAGAGAGGTCCCCGTCTTGCGATTCGGGAGCCTGATCCTTTCCAACCTAGGGACGCGCAGGTACAACCATGTGAATGGCCTTCTGATGAATTTATGATTGAGGCAGGTTTCAAAGATGAGTTTGATGCATTTGTTCACAACGTCGGACTCAAAGAATTCATCTCCGATAAATGTGAACAATATGTTTCTCTCACTGCCTCTTTTGTTCGTAGATTCAAATTTTTAGCTGGTCGTGAGCCATCGGTACTATTTGATCTCTATGATAAATCGTATACCATGGATTTAGAGGATTTCAGTAGAATTTGCAAAATACCTATTTGGGGTAACCTCAATGATCCTCCTAAATCTTCGGTTAGAGATTTTTCCGCTGGTATTACGGTTGGAGAAACTAGAGGCATTACACAAGCTACCATGGGGAGTATTCATTTTCCTGCCTTGCATTACTTTGCCCTCTTCATAGGCAGATGCATTAATGTTAAGATTGAGCATTGTCACCTCTGCGCACCCGACCTTAGTATCCTTAAGAGCGCAGTGACAGGTAACAAAAGCTTCAACATGGGAGCTATTATAGCAAGGAGGCTGAATAAGAATGCTATTGATGGGGATTTCTTTGGTGGGATCTATGCCACTCGCATAGCAATTTTTCTCGGAGTACCCATTCTCGTAGGAGATCCCCCGCTCCATACAGCTTTCCTTGACCGCGTCGCTATGACACGCTACCAGTTCCTTGAGAGGGATGATGAATCCCTCCTATACCGATTGATATTTAACCGGCAGCGTGTTTTCCATATTACCCTTCCTGCTCCTGCTTTCTTTGACTTTCAGGTAAAACGGACATATTACATAACCAGAGGAGAGGCAGAGGAGTATGAGAGGGAGGCGACGGCTACTCGTCTCCGTGAGGAAGCTATTCAGGCAGTGGCTGAAGCGCTCCCGTATAACCCCGACTATGATTTTGGGTTTCGCTAGGACCCTCCTTGGGAGTAGACCAACTTAGGCCAAAAGCCTAAGCTTGGGGGAGTACGTGTTCTCACCGACTTTACATTCTTGCTTATGCTTTCACTTTCTTTGCCGGTGTTCACACTTTGCCACTGTATCATCCATGCTTGTTTATTTATTTTTCTCGTTTTCTTTTCGTGTGTCTGTCTAGTTTGAGAAAAGCCAAAAAGATTTTCTTTTTCTTCTTTTGCTTGTTGGGAGCTTACCCGTGTAGATATTTTTCTTTTTCTTTGGGTCAAGGTAGAAGATATTGGTTACAATGTTTAGTGGCTCTTGCATGCATACCTGTTTAGCTTTTAAAGAGCCATATTACTTTGTATTCTCCTTTGTGTTTGCCTGCAGATTCCAGCTTTAGTCCAATGCACGAGCACGCTTATTATTGTTCACATCATTCGGTCGTGCAAGTGAAAGGCAATAATGAAGATATATGATGAAGTGACTGAGCCTGGAAAAGCTGGTATGAACTCGATCTATTTTGTTTTTCTAAATATGTCTAGCTCATCATGCCTGATTCAGCTTTGTTGTGAGAGAAACATGTTTGCAATGACAACTTAGAGATAATAGTTGCGTATGCCATGCTTACTTAGCTAGGAGCTTATAATGGTTTGTCTTGGATGCCAACATGAATGTTGAGATGACATGATGTAGTATAATAGGATGGTATCCTCCTTTGAATGTTTCAAGTGGCTTGACTTGGTGCATGTTCACGCATATAGTTGAAACAAATCAACATAGCCTCTATGATGTTCATGTTCATGGTGATTTATGTCCTACTCATGCTTGCACTCAATGTTAGTTACTCTCAATGCATTTTGATGACTGTTGTCGCTCTCTAGTTGGTCGCTTCCCAGTCTTTTGCTAGCCTTCACTTGTACTAAGCGGGAATACTGCTTGTGCATCCACTCCCATAAACCCAAAGTTGTGCCATATGAGTCCACCATACCTACCTATGTGTGGTATCTACCTGCCGTTCCAAGTAAATTTGCATGTGCCACTCTCTAAATCTTCAAGAAATAATCTGTTTTGCATGCCCGAACCGCTGATGTGGTGACAGGGGGTATTGGTATCTTCCATGCTAGGTGTGTTATCCTCGATATGTGTTTATTCACTATCATTCACGAGAAAGGGGCCGGTAATTGGAATTCCCAGTTCCATGCTCAAATCGAAAAGATAATTGAAAAAATAAACTCCCCCAGGATTGATGTTGGTATGGACGGTACCCGAGGATTCGGCTAGCCATGGAGTGTGATTGATTGGTGGTGGGGGAGTCAAAACTTTACTTTTCTGTTTGGGAAAGGCCTATAGCATGTGTAGCGTGGAAGATGTTGAGAACTCCTAGTCATTGCGTTGACAATGAAAGCATGCCACCCAAAATTATTATCTCTGTTTTCAAAGCTTGAGCTCTGGCACCTCTGCAAATTAATGCTTCCCTCTGCGAAGGGCCTGTCTATTTATGTTCCTGTTGAGTCATCCTCCTCTTACAAAAGCACCAATTAGAGAGCACCTCTATCATTTTTATGCTTTGCTTTTAACTGTGTTGAGTATGACTATGACTGGATCTTCATTGCCTTGAATTACAATGTTTAGTCAGCCCTTGGTCACGTTTTGCGATACGGAGGCGCCGCCACATCTTGTTCTTCATCTGGAGAGCAGATCTGGAGTCTGTTTCGGGCTCCGGAGAGGGGAAATCAATGCTTCATCCCGTAGTTTCCATTAGGAACCCGCTGCCACGGGAGGGATGGACAATAGATGTCATGCAAGTTCTTTTCCCTAAGCACGTATGACAGCATACGGAATACATGCCTACATTAGATTGATGAACGGGAGCTAGCCACATATCTCTCCGTGTTATAGCTGTTACATGATGAATCACATTCGTCATACTCATCCATCACCGATCCACTGCCTACGAGTCTTTTACTACTGGTCCTCGCTACATTACTTTGCCTAGGTTTGTCCCTTGCTATAAGAGGGATTGGGCCACTTTGCTGCTGTCACTACTGCTGTTACTTTGCTGCTGATGTCGCTACTGCTGTTACTTGTTACTTTGCTGCTGCTGTCGCTACTACTGTTACTTGTTACTTTGCTGCTGTTCTCGCTACTCCGCTGTTACTTGTTGCAAGACTTTGTTGGCACTAATCTCCCGTCAACGTGCCTTTTTCTGGCGCCATTGCTGGGAATTGCCAAAGCTTTTTCTGGTGTCGTTGCTATCGTACTACCTTACTACTGCTACTTTGCTTGCAGACACTAATCTTTCAGGTGTGGCTGAATTGACAACTCAGCTGCTAATACTTGAGAATATCCTTTAGCTTCCCCTTGTGAGCGAATCAATAAATTTGGGTTGAATACTCTACCCTCGAAAACTGCTGCGATCCCATACGCTTGTGGGACATCAGTGATCAAGAAGAATTGGAGTCCGGTAAGCGCATGCGGGCCCCACAAGCTATCAGGGCACGGCCACGGGGTGCACCCTATTATCTTGTGCCTCGCTCGTGAGTCCCTAGGACTACATTTATTGTCATATTTTTTCTAAAATACAAAAATAAGCAAAAAAATATTATTTTGGAATTTTTGGAGTCAGTTTACTTACCGTACGACGTACCTGTCCCTTTTCCGGTTTATGGAGTGTTCCGAAAAGCTTCCTATATGTGTTCCTCCCGTGTTATGACTTGGATCACATTAGTTTCCTCATTAATAGGTGTACCTCAAATGTAATGCTTGATTCTTTGCCAACTGACCACTCTTGGGTTTTTACCTTTGAAGTTATTGATTTTTATAGCACCGGAGCGATAGACCTCCTCGACAACATAGGTTCCTTCCCATTTGGAGAGGAGTTTCCCTGGAAAATATCTAAAACGAGAATTGTACAAACGCAGTAAGTCTCCTACATTGAATTCTTGTTTTTTGAAATCTTTTGTCATGCCATCTTTTAACCTTTTTCTTAAACCAGTTAGCATTTTCCTAAGCTTTTGTCCTCCATTCATCCAGTGACCTAATATCGAATAACCATTTCTCACCAACAAGTTTAAAATCATAGTTAACACTACTTGAATTGATAAATTTGCCGTATGTCGTGCCTTTGCCATCTGCTGACGCATGGCAAAGGTGCTCTTTGCCGTCAGTTGGTACAAAGCGGACGGCAAAGAGGTTGCCGATGGCAAAGGTTTTATTTGCCGTCTGCCACCTCTTTGCCGTTTGCTCACGCATGGCAAAGGCCCTACACGCGGACGGCAAAGAGCATGCGGACGACAAAGGGGCACCACCCTAACGGCCAACTCGCGCCCCACCCCACCCACCCCTTTGTCGTCTGCCTCCCAGCCTTTGCAGACGGCAAAGGGGAGCTCCCCCTAACGACGCCCAGCCCCCACCCCCCGCTCCCCTAACGGCCAACTCGCGCCCCTCCTCCTCGTGCACTGCCCACCCCAGTGCAACTCCTCCCCGCGCACTGCCCACTCCAGCGCCGCCGCCGCCACCACCGGAGCTCGCCGGAGCTCGCCCTCCCCTCCTCCCCGCGCAACTCCTCCCCGCGCCCGTCCTCCACGCGCCCCTCCTTCCCGCGCCCTGCCCATCCGAGTGCCGCTGCCGCCACCACCGGAGCCGCTCCGGCCCACCACTGCCGCGCGGCCGGAGCTCGCCCTCCCCTCCTCCCCCCGCACCTCCTCCCCGCCGCCCAAGGCCGGAGCTCGCCCTCCCCTCCTCCCACTGCCCTCCGCCCCGGCCGCCCACTGCCCCTACGCATGTAAGGTTTTTTTTTCTTTTTTGCTTTATTTCTTGTTTTTCTTTTAAATTAGATATTTAATTTAGATAGTTAGTTTATTTTGTGTTTTTCTGTTAAATTGGATAGTTAGTTTTTTTTCTGTTTTTATGTTAAATTAGATAGTTAGTTTATTAAGTAGAAAAAGTAGATAGAAAAGAAAAAAAATAGATAGAAAAAAGAAATGATAGATGAAGAAGGGTTTGGGCCCCAAAAAAGAAATGATAGATTTCATTTGAAGTAAATGTGCATTTTTGACAGAAGTTGCATGTTAAGCTTTTGGTCTGAACATAGAAGGTGTTGACATACACCTCATGCATGAAGCATTGATGTAGTTTTATTTGCACCTCTTAGATCTTAGCCTTTTGAGGTTCTATTGTAATAGAAACATGTATGTTTGCGCTGAATTGTATGTTATGCTCCTACTCTACATGCTTTATCTAGTCAAACTTAGAAGAAAATAAGAGAATAATAAACTAGAATAAGAAAGAAGAAGAAGAAGAAGAAGAAGAAGAAGAATAAAGAGGAGAGGAGGAGAAAGATAAAAGAAAGAAGAAGAAGAAGAAGAAGAAGAAGAAAGAGGAGAGGAGGAGAAAGATAAAAGAAAGAAGAAGAAGAAGAAGAAGAAGAAGAGGAGGAGGAGGAGGAGAAAAAAGAAGAAGAAGAAGAAGAAGAATAATAAGATGATCAAGAAGAAGAAGAAGAAGAAGAAAAAGAGGAGAGAGGAGAAGAAGAAAGAAGAGGACCCCGACCCCCGAGCCCCGGCCCACGATGACCGACGCACCAACCCCTGACCCTCGACCCCCGACCTCCGACGCCACTAACACCCGACTCCCGACCCCCAATGCCCGACACCACTGACGTTGACCCCCGACCCCCGACTCCCAACCCCCGACTCCACTAACCGCCGACCCCCGACGCCCGACGCCATTGGCCCTCGACTCCAGACGCCACTGACCCTCGACCCCCAACCCCCAACGCCCGACGCCACTGACCCTCGACTCCTGACGCCACTGACCCTCGCCTCCCGACCCCCGACCCACGACGCCACTGACCTTCGACCCCCGACACCTACCCCTGACCTCCAACCCCGACCCCCAACACCTCTTTGGCCTCTTGTTGACCGAAAAGACCCCAACTCCTGATGCTAGTGACCGTCGACCCCCGACGACACTAACCCCCGGGCACCGACACAACTAACCCCCGACCCCCGATGCCACCGACACCCGACACCACCGACCATCGACGCGACCGACACCCAACACCACCAACCATCGACGCCACTAAGCCGATGGGGGTCATAGTTTTGTAAATTAAGAGTTAGGCCACATATTTTCCGATTATGTTAATTATAAAAACATCGTATTTGTGTTGATCGTATGAATTTCAATGTGCAGTTGTTCGACGACCTCCACGTGCATTGGACGAGCTCCGCCCTTGCGTTTGTTGGTGAGCACAAATGACTTCTCCTCCTACCCCTTAATTTGCTTTGTCCCGGTCTTCGTGCCGATGAAACTTGCTAGCTATAGGTTTCTTCAATCATGAGTATGCGTGACCAGTATGCGTCTCCCGTTCGAAAGGGCGACATCTATAAATATGCATTTCTTTGCATATTTATAACCACCATCCTTTCGAATTGTCCAACATTATCCATGGACGGCCCGAGTATGTGTAGATTGGGTTTGTTTTCCCGTATGTTGTGCTCCAGATCCGATGCGGAATTTCGTCAGTGCCTCCCCTGTGTCAGTGCCTCCCCTGTTGTTCTCCGGGTACACATCCTCTCTGCTTATTGTCGAGACGTGTATCAGGAGAACAGCGGGGAGGTGCTGCCGAAATTCCACGTCGCATCTCGAGCAGAGCATGGGAAAACGAACCCAATCTACACATACTCGGGTGGGATTAGGACCTATCTTTACCTATTAGCGTGTAGGTTGCATGGACGTAATAAAACTGACAAACTTGATTAGCGTATGAATATAGATGATGAATTATATATTTATTTCTTGTGCCCCCATAGGTAGCTAGCCAACATGAGTGATCGTGCTTGGATGTACACTGGCCACCCTAGTCAAAAAGACATGACCCATGAATGTTTAACAAAAACCAGGGGGATTGTGAGAGCCGCATTTGCAAATGGCCAGCAAAAAACATGGTGCCCCTGTCCCAACCGCGACAACTGGAAAAAGCAGACAGAGTTTGAAATGGGTAAACACCTGCGGAAGTGGGGTTTTACCCCTAGTTATACGGTGTGGACTTTTCATGGTGAGTCTGACCAACGTGCCAGAGATGAGGTGATTCTTCGTCGCACCGACGAGCATGGTACCGGGATTGAAGACATGGTGCAAGACTTTGATGATGCTCGGGATTCGGACGATGAGATGGAGGAATCTGCAAAGGCCTTCTATGAAATGTTGGAGTCTTCAAAACGTCCTCTCCACGAGCAGACTGAGCTTTGTCAGCTGGACGCCATCGCGCAAGTAATGGCTCCGAAGGCTCAATTCAACCTAGGCAGAGAATGCTACAACGCGATGATGGCGATATTTGGACGCTTTCTATCCAAAGGCCATGTACTGCCTGCAAACCTGTACCAGTCAGAGAAAATCCTCCGTGTACTTAAGATGCCCCATGAGAAGATACATGCGTGTGAGAATGGATGTGCCTTATTTAGGCTTGAGTATGCCTCCTTGAACTATTGCCCCATTTGCAATTCTTCCAGGTATATTGTGGTAGACAACAGCATGGGTGAGAAGAATCAGACCAAAATCCCCATTAGTGTTCTTCGATATCTGCCAATCGTACCAAGATTTCAACGTCTTTTCATGGTCGAAGAGACGGCCAGACAGATGACATGGCACAAATTGGGAAAAAGAACCGAACTAGATGCGGATGGTAACAAGATGCTGGTATACACATCGAATGGTTTTGCGTGGAGGCACTTGGATGCATTACATAAGGATAAATCGGAAGATCCAAGACAACCTAGAGTTGCCATCAACACGGATGGGTTCAATGTGTATGGTATGACGGCAGCACAATATAGTTGTTGGCCTGTATTTGTCATTCCACTAAATTTGCCACCCGGAGAGATTATGAAAAGAAAGAACATTTTCCTGACGTTGATAATTCCAGGACCGAACTATCCGGGGAAGAATATGAATGTGTACATGCAGCCGCTTAAGGATGAGTTCCAAGAAGCCTGGGATAATGGGATGAAGACCTACGACGCGGCTACCAAAACAAATTTCAAAATGCATGTGTGGTACATGTACTCGACGCATGATTATCCGGCGTTTGCGCTATTCGCTGGCTGGTGTGTGCATGGAAGGTTCCCGTGCACCACATGCAAGGCAGCTCTTAAGTTCCGTTGGCTGCAGGCTGGTCGCAAGTATTCTTGCTTCGACATGCATAGACAATTCCTGGATCCTGACCATAAGTTCAGAAAAGACAAGAAGAATTTCATCAAAGGTAGAGTTGTCAAAAACACTGCACCAGCTGCGTTGACAGGCCAACAGACCCATGATCAGTTAAACGCTCTCGAGCTTGATCCTTTGCGTCCAGGATACTTCAAAGGGTATAATATGGAACACGCCTGGACTCACAAGTCATGCTTATGGGATCTGCCTTACTTCAAAGACCTCCTTTGCCCACACAACATTGACGTGATGCACACTGAAAAGAATATGCGGAGGCCATTTTTGGTACATTGTTCGGCATAGAGGGCAAGTCAAAAGATAATCCTAAGGCTAGAATCGACCTGGAGGCTCTATGTGATAGACCGTTGCAAAACTTGCAACAACGGAAAGGAAAGCAAAGCATAGTGAATGCAAAGGCATGGTTCAATCTTGAAAGGCCAGCTATGAGGGAAATGCTATTGTGGGTGAAAATGCGGTTGATGTTCCCCGATGGGTATGCTGCGAATCTATAGAGGGGAGCGAGTCTTGAGAAATTGAAAATATTTGGGCTCAAGAGTCATGATTGGCACATATGGATTGAGCGGGTAATGCCGGTGATGTTGCGTGGCTTTATCCCTGAGGATGAAGGGCTAGTACTGGCAGAGCTGAGCTATTTCTTCCGTTCTCTTTGTGCAAAAGAACTATCGCCTGGCGTGCTAGATGAAATGGAAGAGTTGGCGCCGGAGTTGATCTACAAATTAGAAAAGATCTTTCCACCGGGCTTCTTTAATCCAATGCAACATTTGATTTTGCATCTCCCGACCGAGGCAAGAATGGGGGGGCCGTTCAAAATCAATGGTGCTACTCAACTGAGAGGATGCAGAAGACGCTTCAAGCTAAGTGTAAAAATAAACGTAGAATTGAAGCATCGATGGCCGAGGCATTCATTACTGAGGAGGCGGCAAACTTCATGACAGCACACTACGAAGCCAAAAATCATCATTTGCATAACCCGAAGCCTCGGTACAATGATGGCGATCGAAAAAAAGTTTGATCCAACCTCAGCCTATTCAAAGGTAAGCTTGCACCATCCGGTGCTTCGAAAGGGAAATCGTTGGATGTCGAAGAATGGCGGACCATTTCATTGTATATCTTCACCAACCTAATAGAAGTGCGGCCGTACATCGAGTAAGTTCTCGGTAATTTATTGTTCCGCAACTTCTAATTGCTTTGAACTACTCTTATTCCTGGATATTTGATATAGTTGATACGTCGCCGAATTCTCGGATGGAGCGGTCATCGAAAAGGATTCCGTCGAAGAGTATGAGCTTCTCGCAAAGCATGGAGGCGACTGTCCCGGTTTCATCTCTTGGTTCAAACAAAGGGTAATTAATTACCATTAAGGGCCCATTTGATTTCTTGGTCTAATTTGCTGCTAATGCATCCATTCTTTCGTATTAAACTTGTAGGCTGATGCAGAGTCTATGGACGCCGAGTTGAGACAAGTCGCTAATGGTTTTGCCTATAAGGTCCGTTCATTTGACAAATACAACATCAACGGGTATCACTTTCGTACCTTTGGCAAAGAGCTATCTATGCCCGACCTAAAGTCTACAAATTGTCCTGTCTCTGCTATCGGCGAAGGAGACACCGAGTATTATGGAAGAGTTGAAGCAATTTATGAACTTCTATCCTATGGTGAAAACCCACCGACCGTCGTAGTCTTCAAATGTTATTGGTTTGAGCCGAGGGAGACTAGAAGGACTCATGAACATATAGGACTAGTCGAAATCAACCAAAACACCCACTTAGATGTTCCCGATGTCTATATTACTGCTCAACAGGCGACACAAGTTTTCTATCTACCGTGGGCCTGCCAAACTGATCCAAATCTCAAAGGTTGGGATGTCGTTTATGAAGTGCCACCACATTTTAGACCACCTACCCTCAATGAAGAGGATTACGAACCTCACATTAACCCAGACACATATGAAGGAGAATTCTTCCAAGAAACACGTATGTCCAAGAAACGTTTCAAGAACCGCTCTACTTCACCCCAGAGCATTGAAGTAGACAGTGACAGTGAATCCGTCTTAACCCCTGAGCCCGAACAGGAAGAGATGGAAGAAGAAGAGGTTACTGCTGCGGATGACTTGTCAATTCTTGACCGATTACATAATGGTGGCCTTCCACATGTTCTTCATGATAGTGATGATGATGATGCATTTATTGATTATAGTGATGATCATGATGCATTTATTGACCCCGAAGCATATATAGACGAGCACGATTGTTATTAGTTCATGTCAGGTATTCAACTATTATACTATATATAAATTTTGAGTTCATGTTAGGTATTCAATTTTTATTAGTCATGTTGGTATTTATGATGATGATACACTTAAATTATATACATTTTATTAGTCCTATTGGTATTTATGTTGTACTAATTTGATTTACTCTTTGTCATGACAAGTGTTGAAAGATGGTGGGAAAGGATCGAAAGCACTCGGCGGCTCCTTCTTCGTCGGCGGGTGATGGGATGGGTACTTCAATTCCTGCCTCGCCTCTTCGGAGAGTGTTGCTCTCTACTATGCAAGGAGTGCCCCCCGTGAGAGGAGGCTGACCCCCCGCGAAGCCGAGAGGCACTAAAGGTACACGTTGTATTCATGTTGTATTTATGTTGTACTCATGTTGTATGCATATTGGTATTTATATACATTTTATTACTCATGTTGGTATTTATGTTGTACTAAAGGTACACGTGGGCGCGGGAGAGGTAGGGCGGTGGCTGCCACGCCTTCTGAGGTGGCGGCTACACGGTCTCCGCCACCACCCCAAGCTGATTCACCTGAGCACAAGGCTTCTAGGGTGGATTCGTCTGAGGTGGAGGCTACACGGTCTCCGGTTCATGAGCCTCGGGTCGACGAGCCTCAGGTCGACGAGCCTTTGACCCACGAGACTTGTGTCCCAGAGGCTTCCTTCCAGGCGACTCCGGAGCAAAGCAGGGATGAGGGTACGTCCCAAGAGACCCAGTGGGATACCTGGGCTGAGCCAAGTGGCCATGCTGGTAGCGACGAGGAGCTAGGTGAGGGGGCTACCGTCTACCAGCGTGGTAGTTCGGGGCTCCCGCTCGTGCCAGCGACCCCTGAGCAGAGGTGGTCGATTAGGCCAAATCGGGACAAGTAAGTTAATTTACTCTTATTTAACCTTTTGCCTTCGCGTTTTCTCAAATATCTAATGTTTTGGCTTTAATTTGTCATACTGTAGGGGTTGGATTGTTGCCAAGGGTGTCCGCAAGCCCAACAGCGTCCTTGGTGTTCTTTGCCGTAAAAAAATCCCAGGGTTTGTTACGTTGCCCGGTCGGGAGCGAGAGGTAGGAATGACCTGGGAGCACTACTTGGGTGCCCCAGCCCCGCCGGAGGTGGAGATCGACGGTGTTTTGTGCGATCCAAGGGCGGACATGGTGATCCGAAAGTTCTGGGTAATTTCTCCTTCACACAATTATAAATCAACCATAGCTCTTTATTGTACTAATCGGTGTTATCTCGTTTGCAGACCTACTACAGGTGTGAGGAGGGATACGAGGAGGACACGACAAAGGTTATCGAAACCGAACGTCGCCGCCTACTTCAAAACTTTCGGCACGAGGCTCGGGTGCAGGCTGTTCAAGACTACTATGCCACGCAGCGTATTAGGCTTGACAAGGCGAAGTGCTAGATGCTAAGATGGAGAAGGAGCATTACATGAAGGTAATTACATATTATTAAGGTTTTGTAGTTAGTTTCCTTGATTTGGTTCTTACGCGCTCAAATTTCTCTTTATTAACTTAGGTGCCCCGAGATGGTGTGTGGATAAGATGGATTGTTGGGAGGCCTTGGTATATCAATGGTGCTCCGAAACGTGGGAGGCCAGCCACAACAACGCCAAGGAGAGGCGTGGCAAAATGGTTGGCGTGCCACACCATCAAGGGAGCGTCAACATAATCCAATTTGGCGAGAACTGGGTATGTGGTTTGCTTCATGCCTCATGCAATTCATTCTTAATGCTATCTTGAGCCCTTTACTAGTACAATTTTCCTCTCTCTCTCTTTTAGGCGCGTCACAATAAGATGGAGGCGCCACAGATGTACGACCTGCATGCGTTGGCCCATACTGCCTCGTACAAGAAGGTCAAGGCATTCTCTGAGTCTGACCTCGAGCATCCAGAAAACTTCACCAACATCTCCTCCTACCACAAGCTCGTGAAGTACAGAGATCATGGGAAGGCGAGGAAAGGGGAGGACTTTAACCCGAGCGAGGGGCCTATTGATACAGAGCTGGTGATGATAGCTGGCAACGGGAGGCCCCATGGCTGGATCGCCATTGGAGACGGCCTTATACGTTGTCCTAGCACTCTCTGGCAGATAAAGGCACGCCAAACAAGCTCTTGTCCGGAGATAACACGTCGTCCACGGCCAGTCGAGCTTGCCATCGAGGTTAGTTTAGTGGACTCAACTATCTTTCCGCATTATGTTGTGCGTTGGAACCAATATGATTACATTGCTAACAATGAGTTGTGTTGCAGGCTGCTATTCAGAAAGAGAGAGAGGTAATGTAGGCGTCTATGGCGGAGAAGGATAAGGAAATTAGGGAGCTGGAGGAGAGGACGACTGCATTGGTGGAGGCGGAGAGGGCACGGAATGATGCCTCTAACAGGGCCATATACGAGATCTTCGTGGTAAGTTTCTTCTTCATGTTATTTCAAATCTTGCATTTGAATGTCCGTTTCATTAATAAATAAAAAGTTTGACTTGTCAAAACAAAATGTACAGTCTATGTGCGAGAAGAACGGCCAAGTCCCTCCGCCGATGCCAGTCATTAACGTGGCGGGGACGGTGAGTTTCATTTCAGTGCAGTGATCTTAAGAGTGTCCTCATGCTAACTACACATTGCAAATGATGTTTGGTGCAGAATATCTCCCGAAACGCATCGCACGACCCTTCTATAGTCGAGTCTTCTCCAGGGCAGCCTTCTCGAGGTGAAACAAGCCAGAGCCACCGTGCTTCACCGCTGTGGTGACGATAATGGTATGTTATTTCTACTATTTTAACAAAAAAATAGCTAGACTTCCATCTAAATGACATAATTAGCTTAGTTAGCTCCAAGAAAGGCTAAATTGGCTAATTATCCTACGAAATGACATAATTAGCTTAGTTAGCTCCAAAATGACCTATTTAATAAAAAATGACCTACCATTAGCTAAGTTCTCTCCTAAATGACATAATGAGGCTTACGTAGCTCCAAGATGACCTATTCCCCCTAACTTAGGTATTAAATGGCCTATAATTAGCCTAGCTAGATCCAAAATGGCTTAATAAGCATAGTTTGCTCCGGAATGACCTATTTTACCCAAGTTAGCTCCGAAACGACGTATAGTTAGCTAGGGTTCCACCTAGATGACATAATTAGCTTAGTTAGCTCCTAATTGGTCTATTTAATAAAACATGACGTATACTTAGCTAATTATCCTCGAAATGACATAATTAGCTCCAAAAAGGCATTCTAAGCCAATTTAGCCCGAAGAAGGGGACAAGAGGAGAAGAAGTAGGAAAAATGAAAGCAAGGAAGAAGAAGAAGAAGAAGAGGAGAAGAAGAAGAAGGAGAGGGAGGAGGATAAGAAGAAGGAGAAGAAGGAGGAGAAGAAGGAGAAGGAGCTCCTCCTTCTCCTTCTTCTTCCTCCTTCCTCCTTCTCCTTCTCATTCTTCTTTTCTTCTTCTTCTCCTCATCCTTCTCCTTCTCCTCCTCCTCCTCCTCCTCCTAGTTCTTTTACTTACTCTTCTCTTGCTCTTCTTCGACCTAGCTTAGACTCATCCAAGAAAGGCTAAATTGGCTAATTATCCTACGAAATGACGTAATTAGCTTAGTTAGCTCCAAAATGACCTATTTAATAAAAAATGACCTACAGTTAGCT